>NW_021680966.1:129433-191933 GCF_001412515.2 Diachasma alloeum
ATTTTCAGAATATTATTGACAATAATTTTTTCCTCTGGAGAAAAATATTACTTTGCTCAAAACAGTACATCGTGCGAAAAGGGAATGAAAATGGAAAAAAATTAATTCAATGTTCTATTTACATCAGCAAAAATATTCTCCAATGCTCCATCTCAGGTAGTTAGTTTAGCAGGCAATGTCGGGCCTCCCCTGTATTACTTAGAATATGCCCACTCTCTCGGCCCGACAATTTTGCTACCTGCGAGACAACCGTCATAAAGCAATTTGACTTTTCACCAAGCATCATAACAGCAAACTGCCAGTGGGTCAGATATTTTCCTATAACTTTAGATCGCTTGCGCTAGCTTAAAAAACTGTTTGAGAAATCGGAAAAAAATCCACATCATCTTTTCATCTGTCAAGGGATTGTTTTCAGGAACTTGAAGATACGAATTCTAAAACGGCTGGTTCCTGGGCCATCCTACTATGCATCCACCCGGTGGATAAGGCAGATAAACAGGAAATTCCAACGGTCGAGGGACACTTGCGCCTGTACTCTCTTCTGAGAATTTTACTGATGAACTATTTCAAAATAATATTTTGAATTTTAAATAATTCTTCTACAAAATGGTTCTAATTAAAAAATGGCGAACTGAATAGTAAATTATTTTATAATTCTCAATTCGGAGAATTTTGAATTATCAGAATAATATTGATTGAATTGGATTGAGAAATAATCCAAATAATTTACATGTAATCAACTAAATGTTGTGAATATTTTTAATGTGTCTGAAGTTCACATTTTCATACTTTGAACCAATTAAACAAATTGCTATTCAATTAAAAATATTTGAATCAATTAAATTCTGATAACAATTTTCAATTCAAACTAAGAAATACTTTTGACTGTCAAAATAATGTTTAATTGTGAGACGATACTCACAATTTGATTCTCAAGGAATTATTTCCATTGATATCGAAATTCATTAATTAATCAATTGTGTGTAATATTAATAATCAAATACTTTCTACTCGCTTTCTAAATGAGCGATCAATTCTTTCATTGAATTTTAATTTTCAATTGCGTTATATTTTCACTTCAGTAATTCAAGAAATGTATGAAAATAATTATTTCAATTAAATGAGGATGTAGAAGGAAAATTAGGACTTCCCGAAATAATGTCATTGGTTGTTGGGAATAGAAAAGTCCCCCTACACCCCAACATTCTCATGTGGAAGGAATGGAGTTTAACCCTGAAGCATTGGGACCAGAGTCTTCGAAGTGGTAAATTCCGGGCCAAGGTCAGATGCTATTGGTCCCCGAATTTTCCCTCCATGTATCCAGAGGGCACCCCCTCAGGACTCGTAAGTAAAACTACTTGCAGAGTAGTTTTCAAATCAGTTGTTCATTGTAATTTGTTCGTGTCAATTAACACTTTTAAATATTCAGTTTCTTTTCAATAATGAAACCAAGGGTCAAGTTAAAACCCTTTTCTTGTTCATTTTTTATTTAAATGTTCGATTCACTTTTTCAATTGAGGCTTTCGTGTTTCAATTTTATTCTGTGAAAATAATTTAAATCCAATTGTTTAAAAATCTTTTTAGTGCGGCACTAGTGTAGTGAACTTGCATTTGGATTACATTTTACATTGGTTGTAAGTTTTTGAACCATTTCATTTTGTATCAGAAACCTTTTCTTTTGGTCTGTTAAATATAGACTTGTAAAAGTCACGTTAACTTGAATTTTGAGTTTAATCAATTTATTTCAATTAACCTTGTCTCTCCATTTTATATTCCATCGAGTCATCATTTCAAATCCAATTATATTCATTCAAATTCACTTCTTTCGAAATACAGTTCATGTCGGTGACATTTTTTTCATTTTGATATCGCTAAATTTCCTTGGAATTCAGTCACCCTTGACATAACAATGAATATTAACCGGGAAATTCTTCTCAGAGTGCAGAAGAACATAAATAATATTCTTCCGAATTTTTCAAACCATTTGTTATTGAATTAAAAATTATGATTTTCGCTTGAAAAGAGGATTTTTGAAGACGTTTTAAGGTTGTTCCGGAATGACTGTTTTCTTTGAGATTTCTATCTACAATTATTCAACTATTCTACTATATTCTCGAAAATAAAGTATTTTTGCTAATGGGAATGCTATGAAAAACGCAAAAGAAAATTTTCAAATTTCGCAGCAATGTCAGGTGTTCGGATTATCCGGTGTTTTCATGGTAGTCATTTACTGAAATGGAGAGGATTGACCAACTGGCCAGACCTTTCCTCGGACGGAGCTACGTCTTTTATTACACCCAGTAAATGACGGCCTACCTTTTTTGTTTTTCATGGAGAATTCTTTCTATTTTTCAAGATTTTAAACCAAAATTGACTATTTTGGATTCTTCATGACATAAGGATTCCAACAAAGTTCGATTGATCGTCATATTTCTATTTGGAGGTTATTTTATTGGTATTTTCAAAGGAAAAGTATTGAAAACTAAAAATCAAATTTTACACTGTGAATGTGAATTTAATAGTTTTCAAAAAAGATAAAAATTGTTCAACTGAAAATAACATTTATAGATAGCGATGAATCACGGACATTGCATAGTGATAAATTACAGCTCATTAATATGAAACAAATGGGAAAAAATTGAAGGGAAAAATTTCCAAGTTGCAATTAATTTAGTGAGTTGAGACAAGAATTAGAACTAAGTATGACATTTGATATTTAGTTAAAAAGTTCGATTACACTTTCGAGAGATTATTTCTGCATGATGGTACACTGACAATAATACTTTAATTTATACTAATTGAAGATTCGGTCGGCATGTTACTCAAGTAACTTTCTAATGAAAATTTTAGACTATCTTTTGTACAATCGGGTGACACTTCGCGCAATTTTTTAACAATTGACATTACTTGCTGTTTGCTGCTCTCATATTTTGTAAGTAAGCCATTATACTCGCTGATGAGAGCAACACTCCTTTCAGCAACGTCATTCGTCATATGCAAATGTCTTACACTTTCCAAGGCGATGGTGAAATCTCCTCTCGTCTCCCAAGTTGTCGGATCAGTATTTAAAAAACTTTGATCAATTTTTAGAATCTCGAAAAATTTCATTCTATTTATAGTAACAAACGCGTCCAAACTCACCTCGAATTAATTTCCGATCTTTCATTCTTATTTTTCTCTTTTTCCTACCATCATCGAAAGGAGCACGCGATTTGATCGCCTGAGACATGTTCCTTTTACACTCAGCACTCACGTTTGGATCAAAAAAAGCTAAAGCAATCAATTCTTCTGATAAATACCAGAGCTTCACAAACTTTCGCGGAAATACAATTAGCACTACCAGAATTTGTCAATAAGTCTTTCACCAGAGCCCAAGCATTGTTGGGAGCGGTTACTGCACTTGAAGCCGTGAACCAAGCTCTCTGGTACAGGCGAACAATAAAAGTGCAAACACCTCTGAAACCTGAACTTTCTTGGGATGTTAGACGAAATTGGTCTCGAAAAAAGAATATTTTCAGTGAATAAATCGCTTTAGACATCCACCTCGCNTTCACTCGCTCTCTCAGCGGAGCCCGACGCCGGCGACTCGCACGGTCTCTCTTGCACGTCAGCAGTGCAGTGAGCCTACAGTGTTGTGACGTTACAGCGAGCGGACCGGGCGTTCAAACGCCTAACTTTCAACAAAATTTTTCGTAGAATGTTTTTTTTTGACCCATAGAACGAGTTGAGGGAAGAATTTCATAGATAAATAAAAAATGTATGTTCCCTATTGTTAACTATATTCTCAATAGCTCTGATTTGGAACTTGAGTTTGGTTTACGTTTATTTTGTGCCAGAAGAGTCATTCCAACTCTCAGAGAGGGAATCCGCGCTGAATTGAGGGGAGCCCCTGAAGTGGAGACGCCGGGTGGCACACTGACGGCTGGAGAGTGGGGATATGGGATTCACCTCACAGAGTTAACATAGAAAGTCAGTATTCACAAAGAATTGGGGGAAAATTCGTGGAATAACGGAATTAATATAGAAAAGTAATGGATTAATGAAAAAGTCATTACATGAAAAAAAAAGTTATATTCAGACAATTGATGACGCTATAGTCATTAATTCCATTTATCGTAAGGAGGACAGTTAAGATATGTGTGATCATAGAAATATTTATGCAATAATGAATTGATTGGCGATGAAAAAGAGAGTTGTGAAATAATGGAAAAGTAATCATTTCAACTTGGCTGAAGGCCCTCGGGCAATGGCCAGTTGCAATTTAATTGCAACGAAGACCGTTAAAAATACAAAAGAAAAAATCATTCCAAAGAGGAATAAATATTTTCAGAATATTATTGACAATAATTTTTTCCTCTGGAGAAAAATATTACTTTGCTCAAAACTGTACATCGTGCGAAAAGGGAATGAAAATGGAAAAAAATTAATTCAATGTTCTATTTACATCAGCAAAAATATTCTCCAATGCTCCATCTCAGGTAGTTAGTTTAGCAGGCAACGTCGGGCCTCCCCTGTATTACTTAGAATATGCCCACTCTCTCGGCCCGACAATTTTGCTACCTGCGAGACAACCGTCATAAAGCAATTTGACTTTTCACCAAGCATCATAACAGCAAACTGCCAGTGGGTCAGATATTTTCCTATAACTTTAGATCGGTTGCGCTAGCTTAAAAAACTGTTTGAGAAATCGGAAAAAAATCCACATCATCTTTTCATCTGTCAAGGGATTGTTTTCAGGAACTTGAAGATACGAATTCTAAAACGGCTGGTTCCTGGGCCATCCTACTATACATCCACCCGGTGGATAAGGCAGATAAACAGGAAATTCCAACGGTCGAGGGACACTTGCGCCTGTACTCTCTTCTGAGAATTTTACTGATGAACTATTTCAAAATAATATTTTGAATTTTAAATAATTCTTCTACAAAATGGTTCTAATTAAAAAATGGCGAACTGAATAGTAAATTATTTTATAATTCTCAATTCGGAGAATTTTGAATTATCAGAATAATATTGATTGAATTGGATTGAGAAATAATCCAAATAATTTACATGTAATCAACTAAATGTTGTGAATATTTTTAATGTGTCTGAAGTTCACATTTTCATACTTTGAACCAATTAAACAAATTGCTATTCAATTAAAAATATTTGAATCAATTAAATTCTGATAACAATTTTCAATTCAAACTAAGAAATACTTTTGACTGTCAAAATAATGTTTAATTGTGAGACGATACTCACAATTTGATTCTCAAGGAATTATTTCCATTGATATCGAAATTCATTAATTAATCAATTGTGTGTAATATTAATAATCAAATACTTTCTACTCGCTTTCTAAATGAGCGATCAATTCTTTCATTGAATTTTAATTTTCAATTGCGTTATATTTTCACTTCAGTAATTCAAGAAATGTATGAAAATAATTATTTCAATTAAATGAGGATGTAGAAGGAAAATTAGGACTTCCCGAAATAATGTCATTGGTTGTTGGGAATAGAAAAGTCCCCCTACACCCCAACATTCTCATGTGGAAGGAATGGAGTTTAACCCTGAAGCATTGGGACCAGAGTCTTCGAAGTGGTAAATTCCGGGCCAAGGTCAGATGCTATTGGTCCCCGAATTTTCCCTCCATGTATCCAGAGGGCACCCCCTCAGGACTCGTAAGTAAAACTACTTGCAGAGTAGTTTTCAAATCAGTTGTTCATTGTAATTTGTTCGTGTCAATTAACACTTTTAAATATTCAGTTTCTTTTCAATAATGAAACCAAGGGTCAAGTTAAAACCCTTTTCTTGTTCATTTTTTATTTAAATGTTCGATTCACTTTTTCAATTGAGGCTTTCGTGTTTCAATTTTATTCTGTGAAAATAATTTAAATCCAATTGTTTAAAAATCTTTTTAGTGCGGCACTAGTGTAGTGAACTTGCATTTGGATTACATTTTACATTGGTTGTAAGTTTTTGAACCATTTCATTTTGTATCAGAAACCTTTTCTTTTGGTCTGTTAAATATAGACTTGTAAAAGTCACGTTAACTTGAATTTTGAGTTTAATCAATTTATTTCAATTAACCTTGTCTCTCCATTTTATATTCCATCGAGTCATCATTTCAAATCCAATTATATTCATTCAAATTCACTTCTTTCGAAATACAGTTCATGTCGGTGACATTTTTTTCATTTTGATATCGCTAAATTTCCTTGGAATTCAGTCACCCTTGACATAACAATGAATATTAACCGGGAAATTCTTCTCAGAGTGCAGAAGAACATAAATAATATTCTTCCGAATTTTTCAAACCATTTGTTATTGAATTAAAAATTATGATTTTCGCTTGAAAAGAGGATTTTTGAAGACGTTTTAAGGTTGTTCCGGAATGACTGTTTTCTTTGAGATTTCTATCTACAATTATTCAACTATTCTACTATATTCTCGAAAATAAAGTATTTTTGCTAATGGGAATGCTATGAAAAACGCAAAAGAAAATTTTCAAATTTCGCAGCAATGTCAGGTGTTCGGATTATCCGGTGTTTTCATGGTAGTCATTTACTGAAATGGAGAGGATTGACCAACTGGCCAGACCTTTCCTCGGACGGAGCTACGTCTTTTATTACACCCAGTAAATGACGGCCTACCTTTTTTGTTTTTCATGGAGAATTCTTTCTATTTTTCAAGATTTTAAACCAAAATTGACTATTTTGGATTCTTCATGACATAAGGATTCCAACAAAGTTCGATTGATCGTCATATTTCTATTTGGAGGTTATTTTATTGGTATTTTCAAAGGAAAAGTATTGAAAACTAAAAATCAAATTTTACACTGTGAATGTGAATTTAATAGTTTTCAAAAAAGATAAAAATTGTTCAACTGAAAATAACATTTATAGATAGCGATGAATCACGGACATTGCATAGTGATAAATTACAGCTCATTAATATGAAACAAATGGGAAAAAATTGAAGGGAAAAATTTCCAAGTTGCAATTAATTTAGTGAGTTGAGACAAGAATTAGAACTAAGTATGACATTTGATATTTAGTTAAAAAGTTCGATTACACTTTCGAGAGATTATTTCTGCATGATGGTACACTGACAATAATACTTTAATTTATACTAATTGAAGATTCGGTCGGCATGTTACTCAAGTAACTTTCTAATGAAAATTTTAGACTATCTTTTGTACAATCGGGTGACACTTCGCGCAATTTTTTAACAATTGACATTACTTGCTGTTTGCTGCTCTCATATTTTGTAAGTAAGCCATTATACTCGCTGATGAGAGCAACACTCCTTTCAGCAACGTCATTCGTCATATGCAAATGTCTTACACTTTCCAAGGCGATGGTGAAATCTCCTCTCGTCTCCCAAGTTGTCGGATCAGTATTTAAAAAACTTTGATCAATTTTTAGAATCTCGAAAAATTTCATTCTATTTATAGTAACAAACGCGTCCAAACTCACCTCGAATTAATTTCCGATCTTTCATTCTTATTTTTCTCTTTTTCCTACCATCATCGAAAGGAGCACGCGATTTGATCGCCTGAGACATGTTCCTTTTACACTCAGCACTCACGTTTGGATCAAAAAAAGCTAAAGCAATCAATTCTTCTGATAAATACCAGAGCTTCACAAACTTTCGCGGAAATACAATTAGCACTACCAGAATTTGTCAATAAGTCTTTCACCAGAGCCCAAGCATTGTTGGGAGCGGTTACTGCACTTGAAGCCGTGAACCAAGCTCTCTGGTACAGGCGAACAATAAAAGTGCAAACACCTCTGAAACCTGAACTTTCTTGGGATGTTAGACGAAATTGGTCTCGAAAAAAGAATATTTTCAGTGAATAAATCGCTTTAGACATCCACCTCGCATGATGAATCGGCCCAAGCGCTCGGAAACGATTCCCTTTTATCAAATTTCCACCCAGGAAAATTACGATCAGTTCCAACAACTCCCTTTAGTCGCTGCGGATATTCTCTTTCTGTGGATGAAAAAAATTAAAACCTTTAATTTTGATGTCTCTAAATCTCAATATAATAAAGATATCAATTATGAGGCAGTGACTTTCATGGGACTAATTTGCTGTAACTAACCTCCAATTGTTCTTCAGCAACAGCGAAGTCATCTGCCATATTATCATGCAGTGCTTCTTTTACTGCAATGTCGTTCACTCCGGGCGAAAATTCTCGTTTTCTAATCTTGCCCNATCATTCCAACTCAGAGAGGGAATCCGCGCTGAATTGAGGGGAGCCCCTGAAGTGGGGACGCCGGGTGGCACACTGACGGCTGGAGAGTGGGGATATGGGATTCACCTCACAGAGTTAGCATAGAAAGTCAGTATTCACAAAGAATTGGGGGAAAATTCGTGGAATAACGGAATTAATATAGAAAAGTAATGGATTAATGAAAAAGTCATTACATGGAAAAAAAAGTTATATTCAGACAATTGATGACGCTATAGTCATTAATTCCATTTATCGTAAGGCGGACAGTTAAGATATATGTGATCATAGAAATATTTATGCAATAATGAATTGATTGGCGGTGAAAAAGANCATTGTAAGGAGGACAGTTAAGATATGTGTGATCATAGAAATATTTATGCAATAATGAATTGATTGGCGATGAAAAAGAGAGTTGTGAAATAATGGAAAAGTAATCATTTCAACTTGGCTGAAGGCCCTCGGGCAATGGCCAGTTGCAATTTAATTGCAACTAAGACCGTTAAAAATACAAAAGAGAAAATCATTCCAAAGAGGAATAAACATTTTCAGAATATTATTGACAATAATTTTTTCCTCTGGAGAAAAATATTACTTTGCTCAAAACAGTACATCGTGCGAAAAGGGAATGAAAATGGAAAAAAATTAATTCAATGTTCTATTTACATCAGCAAAAATATTCTCCAATGCTCCATCTCAGGTAGTTAGTTTAGCAGGCAACGTCGGGCCTCCCCTGTATTACTTAGAATATGCCCACTCTCTCGGCCCGACAATTTTGCTACCTGCGAGACAACCGTCATAAAGCAATTTGACTTTTCACCAAGCATCATAACAGCAAACTGCCAGTGGGTCAGATATTTTCCTATAACTTTAGATCGGTTGCGCTAGCTTAAAAAACTGTTTGAGAAATCGGAAAAAAATCCACATCATCTTTTCATCTGTCAAGGGATTGTTTTCAGGAACTTGAAGATACGAATTCTAAAACGGCTGGTTCCTGGGCCATCCTACTATGCATCCACCCGGTGGATAAGGCAGATAAACAGGAAATTCCAACGGTCGAGGGACACTTGCGCCTGTACTCTCTTCTGAGAATTTTACTGATGAACTATTTCAAAATAATATTTTGAATTTTAAATAATTCTTCTACAAAATGGTTCTAATTAAAAAATGGCGAACTGAATAGTAAATTATTTTATAATTCTCAATTCGGAGAATTTTGAATTATCAGAATAATATTGATTGAATTGGATTGAGAAATAATCCAAATAATTTACATGTAATCAACTAAATGTTGTGAATATTTTTAATGTGTCTGAAGTTCACATTTTCATACTTTGAACCAATTAAACAAATTGCTATTCAATTAAAAATATTTGAATCAATTAAATTCTGATAACAATTTTCAATTCAAACTAAGAAATACTTTTGACTGTCAAAATAATGTTTAATTGTGAGACGATACTCACAATTTGATTCTCAAGGAATTATTTCCATTGATATCGAAATTCATTAATTAATCAATTGTGTGTAATATTAATAATCAAATACTTTCTACTCGCTTTCTAAATGAGCGATCAATTCTTTCATTGAATTTTAATTTTCAATTGCGTTATATTTTCACTTCAGTAATTCAAGAAATGTATGAAAATAATTATTTCAATTAAATGAGGATGTAGAAGGAAAATTAGGACTTCCCGAAATAATGTCATTGGTTGTTGGGAATAGAAAAGTCCCCCTACACCCCAACATTCTCATGTGGAAGGAATGGAGTTTAACCCTGAAGCATTGGGACCAGAGTCTTCGAAGTGGTAAATTCCGGGCCAAGGTCAGATGCTATTGGTCCCCGAATTTTCCCTCCATGTATCCAGAGGGCACCCCCTCAGGACTCGTAAGTAAAACTACTTGCAGAGTAGTTTTCAAATCAGTTGTTCATTGTAATTTGTTCGTGTCAATTAACACTTTTAAATATTCAGTTTCTTTTCAATAATGAAACCAAGGGTCAAGTTAAAACCCTTTTCTTGTTCATTTTTTATTTAAATGTTCGATTCACTTTTTCAATTGAGNTTATACTAATTGAAGATTCGGTCGGCATGTTACTCAAGTAACTTTCTAATGAAAATTTTAGACTATCTTTTGTACAATCGGGTGACACTTCGCGCAATTTTTTAACAATTGACATTACTTGCTGTTTGCTGCTCTCATATTTTGTAAGTAAGCCATTATACTCGCTGATGAGAGCAACACTCCTTTCAGCAACGTCATTCGTCATATGCAAATGTCTTACACTTTCCAAGGCGATGGTGAAATCTCCTCTCGTCTCCCAAGTTGTCGGATCAGTATTTAAAAAACTTTGATCAATTTTTAGAATCTCGAAAAATTTCATTCTATTTATAGTAACAAACGCGTCCAAACTCACCTCGAATTAATTTCCGATCTTTCATTCTTATTTTTCTCTTTTTCCTACCATCATCGAAAGGAGCACGCGATTTGATCGCCTGAGACATGTTCCTTTTACACTCAGCACTCACGTTTGGATCAAAAAAAGCTAAAGCAATCAATTCTTCTGATAAATACCAGAGCTTCACAAACTTTCGCGGAAATACAATTAGCACTACCAGAATTTGTCAATAAGTCTTTCACCAGAGCCCAAGCATTGTTGGGAGCGGTTACTGCACTTGAAGCCGTGAACCAAGCTCTCTGGTACAGGCGAACAATAAAAGTGCAAACACCTCTGAAACCTGAACTTTCTTGGGATGTTAGACGAAATTGGTCTCGAAAAAAGAATATTTTCAGTGAATAAATCGCTTTAGACATCCACCTCGCATGATGAATCGGCCCAAGCGCTCGGAAACGATTCCCTTTTATCAAATTTCCACCCAGGAAAATTACGATCAGTTCCAACAACTCCCTTTAGTCGCTGCGGATATTCTCTTTCTGTGGATGAAAAAAATTAAAACCTTTAATTTTGATGTCTCTAAATCTCAATATAATAAAGATATCAATTATGAGGCAGTGACTTTCATGGGACTAATTTGCTGTAACTAACCTCCAATTGTTCTTCAGCAACAGCGAAGTCATCTGCCATATTATCATGCAGTGCTTCTTTTACTGCAATGTCGTTCACTCCGGGCGAAAATTCTCGTTTTCTAATCTTGCCCCAGTATGCTTGAAATCGTTTGAAAATCAAAACGTCTGGCCCAGATGTACCTCCCATTGATGACAATTTTCTAAATAACCGTAAAAATTCAAAAAATTTTCTCGAATTATTTGGGAAACCGAAGCATTTTCATGAATTTGTAGAGTTTAGAATTTATGTATGAAAATCTGAGAAGCAAGAATTTATAATTGATATATAATTGATTTAGAATTGATAATTTTTGCGTATGATAAATATGAAAAAATTAAAATTAGGAAAGTGCGGAATACTTTGTGAGTTGAAAAAATCTAGAAATAATTTTTTTTTCTCATGATCAACAATCAGAAAATTTAGATATGTTTTGATATAAAGACAAACTTCACACATGAAAAAATGAAAAATATGATGCAGACAATTTTTTTGGAATATGAAGAATTTAAAAATCCCGGAGATTTTTTGCAGTGACTACTTCACGTCACTCATTGACCAATCAGAATTGAGGATTAGCGGTCAGGCAGTTACGAGATATTTCGATATAAAACAACTTCACGTTTCTTTCATCTTTAGTAAATAGGATCCTTGATTTTGTGATCCAGCACCTCGCGTTGTTTCTGTCGATTCCGACGAAGAGTTTCGGAGCTTAAATGGACCTCTTCCAGAGTTATGCCCACTATCATTAAGGTTGCTGCTAACACCCGTGTGGCCATGCGATTGCTAAGTTTGGCCCTATCCAACACGGCAGTGATATCTGGATTTACGATCTTCAATTTTTTAGGTCTCGTGGACATTGATGTCACTTCATAATCGTTGTCTATTTCTTCACCGTCTTCAAATTGCTTCACTACTTTATGAAGATCTTCGTAGTCATCGAAAACATAATTGCTATAATTTGCAGCAATGTCAAATAATTTAACTGAAATGTCAAATCAAAAAGTGTAAATGAGTTAGAGATTGGCGAAAACAATGGCAGAATTTATGAATTGAAACTGTTTGGCGATCGAAATAGCACTGAGTTACTATGCAATACCCTTTCCCGCATTGACTAAGAGCTCGAGAGGACTTTACGATTGGATTTTATATTTCTATGGTCGAGTTATCCTAAATTGACGATGATTTTACCGTATCGTGGCGTAATAATTTGTTATAGACGAATTTCGGCGTTTTGCTTCCGAATGGAAGCATTGTATTCCATCGATTTTTCGATTTTCTAATTTTGCGTGGAAATGATGTAGAATGGTCTGAAATGGAAAAATGCAAAGTTTGACGAGTGTATCTGTATGTGCGCATGGTCAACTTGACCGACTTGATGGTCAACTTTTCGAAAATCGAAGGAATAAATGGCTAAAAAAATTCAAAAAAATCTGAAATTTGTAAGGATATTCCGGGTTGTTCACCCAGGAAAAATCCAAACTACTTTTTAAGCCTTCTCTATCGCTCATTTGTTGGGCGCCAGCCAAACCTTCACGGGAGGTTTGACGAAAACCAGCCGCCGAGGCACTCTCGTCTACCCAGAGGACTTTTTGGCTGGACAATGGATTGCCTAGCTAACATCAGCGTGATACGGTAGAGTGGGCGAGGTCCATCAGGAGTATTACCATGACATCCTCACGAGTCTTTGCAAGCCGTATATTATACCTAACAGCGTAACCTCCCATAATGAATTAAATTCATGACCTTCTGGAGAGTCTTTCGACTCTGCCTGCGTTCATTCTCCTCCCGAGTATTTCGACTCTGGGGAGTTTTCAGAGTCAAGTGCGAATCGGCCGGGACTCCTCAGAGCCTGGGATGCCGAGAGGCTGATCCGACCAAAGTGAAACACTGTTACCCACTTCACGACCACCCACACTCTCGGCCACCAGTTACTGCTTCGGTCATCGCATATCACCGTCTCCGGGTACTCGAATGTCGGTACATGGTCGGATCGACAGGAGGATGATCTCTACTCCAGACCCACGGGCCCATGTGCTCGTCATTTGTTTCGCCGAGTCGGATCACGCCGGAAACAACAAAGTTGTCACTTCGGGTGCCGAAATAACTCTTTTTTACTAGCGGGGGATGCAGGAGCATCCCCCTATGCTCGCCGCCAACGGTTATTCACCGAGGCTACGTGGAGTCCGAAACTCCTTATCTTGGCTTCTTCAGCCATTCCTCAATCCAGCACACTGAGAGATTCTTTCAACATCTCGGTTCAAACGCTCGCGTTCGACTAACTCGGAATCTCACTAGGGCCTTACCTCCTAGTCTGGGTATCTCGGTGACGATAGGTCATTCCGTTACCCTATCCCCACCAATCAACCCGACGGGATCACGGAGGTACCAGTCCTTTCACCTGGCCGTTGGTCCCTAGCCTACTCCGACATAGCCTATAGNCCGTTGGTCCCTAGTCTACTCCGACATAGCCTTCAGAATCGCCCAGTTGGACAGCCTGTACGTCGGCCCCTTTTCCCCTAGCACATGCTGGGCGAATTCATTATTATTATTATTATTATTATTATTATTTATTTACTGCCTTTGGGATACATAGCCCCGTTGCAGGGGGGAAAAAGAGTACAAACATAATACATAGCGTATGATGAAAGAATAACAGGCGTGCTAAGATAGATCGTGACTGCTGCGAATTATTGAGTGTATAAACAAAAACAAAAATCAGGTGTTGGATTATATGATAAGTTAAGTACAGAAGCTGATCGATAGTTGAGTAGAGCGAGCGGATATATTTTTTACATCAGTAGCGCGTCTAATCATTAAACAATTTTGAAAAAAATTATATAAACCTTTGTTTTCGACAAAATTAGCCTTATAAATAATCTGGCTGAGCGAGAGATCCTTAAAGTGCGGGAAACTTGAAAACAATGAGAAACGTAGGTTGTTAGTTAAAGTACATTGTAAGCAAAAGTGCTCTATAGTATCTTGCGAGTTGAGATCGCAGTAATTACATGTTTTCTTAGGTTTAAACATAACTTTTTCATTCCGGGTATAAAAATAGCAAATGTGAAAGTTAGCCAAGCGCAATTGGGCTAGGCGCCGTTTAATTTGTAAGCAGTGATTTTCTGTCTGGTAGGCAGATCTCCATGAGGGATTAGATGGGGAGAACGGGGGTGTGAGTTGACATGAGGTAGAGATAGCCCACCTTTCCAGATCCTGACTTCTTAAAAATTGTTCGTATTTTTGGAAGATCTTACATGTGCTAGCAGCTAATGAGGAGTAGTCTAAATTCTCCCAGAGATAATCGTGCTTGATTAAGTTTAGAAAACTTTTGATTTGAAAGGCCCAATTTTAAGACCCATCACAATTTGGCAGATTCGCTAGATAGATAAGTCGCTTGATGCACATCCTAGGGAGAAAAGACTCCTGCTGTTTAAGGATTTTCAAAAACCAATCCCAAGTTAATTTCATCATTCGATACTTGGAGTGAACAATGTTGGTCTCGATTCTTAAAGCCCATCCAGGGGTACAGATAGGAAGGTTCAGCACTTTTTTGAAAAAATTTTGCTGAGCCTTTCCTAGATTTTCACTTTGCAAAAGTCCCCAGGAGGGAACGGCATAAAAGAGGGTTGAATTGACAAGTGCATTGTACAGCGTAGCGAAGGTGTTCCAGGAACTGACATTCAGATTACAGAGGCCCTTCAGAGCAGCACCGGTTGCCATTTTGGCTTTTGCTATCGAATAGCGGGCGGCTTCGTTGCCAAGCGCACCTCGGGTGAGCGGTATACCGAGATAAATATACTGCTTAACTACTTCCAGTTCAGACCCTTTATACATTTTAAACCTAGCTGGAAGTTGTTTACATCTGCCAGACTTTTTAAACATCATAATTTTTGTTTTTGATACATTTACAGATAGACCATTTAAGTCACAGTAGTCAGCGAGAGCTCTGAGCGCCCTTTCTAAATTTATGTGCGAATCAACCAGAATGGCAGTGTCATCCGCATACAACAACATCAAAACATCTGTTATGCCATCAATATTTAGACCAGATATGTTTCTGTCTCGAAAAAAAGCCTCGAAATCAGCGATATACAAGATAAATAGAAGGGCACTCAGAGTCTCACCCTGTAGTACACCTTCTGTGACTTCAAATTTACTAGACAGTTGATCATTACATTTGACTTGTATTTTTGATCTATCATATAATGATTTAACAACTCTTATCCACTTTGAACTAATTTTCATATTGTTTAATTTGGTCCAGAGACGGTCATGGGGCACCGAGTCGAACGCACGACGAAAATCGACAAATATAACATAAACTTCTCTCTTAGGGAGACGAAGTTGCAATTGAATAGCAGTTAGTAGCGTGAAGATCGTCTCGGTGCAACCCCTACCCGTCCGAAAGCCAAATTGAGATTGAGGTAATATATCGTTGGTTTCCACCCATTTCTCCAGTCTTTCTTTTAAATTATATGTGAATATCTTTGTTATATGATTAACAAGCGCAATGCCTCTATAATTACCAGGATCAGCATGATCGCCTTTTTTGAAAATCATCGAGACTATTACATTGGCCCAGGCATCAGGGCAAGATTCCGATTTTAAGATTAAGTTGAATGAATCTAGAAGCACAGTTTTACCACTGTGTGGAAGCGCTTGGTAAAATTCATTTGAAAGGAGATCAGGACCGGTAGCTTTATTCTGCTTTAATTTCCTGAGAATTACATTCAATTCCTCAATTATTATTAGTTTTTCAAGCTGGGTATCACGGTTAATCGTAGGGATAAACAGAGGACAACCTCTTGGAGGGTAAATATTTGCATAAAATTGATTCCAGCCATCTATCGTGACAGCACAGTGGCTGGTTATTTTCGGTCTCAGTTTTTTTAAAGTGATCCAAAAATTCTTGGCATCTCTAGAGTTGTTTAAGGCATCAGTGAGTTTATTTTTAGCTAGTTTTTTTTTGTACCTAATGAGATATTTATATTCTTTCCGGATCGTATGAAAGGCGGAGCGAGTGGCGATACAATATCTATTTTTTTTGAAGGACTTACAGGCTTTAGAAAACTTCGGGTCTTTTACGTAGCACATCAGGATCTTTGCTCCATGGTTGAGAAGGGTAAGGGCGGCTGGGGAGGGGAGAGGGATGGTGACGAGACTGCATAAAACCAGAATGAGTAGCCGCATCAGAAATCACCCTCTGAAGTGAGCTGTTGAGCTGATCAGGGGAGTTGTGGGACAGTGGGATTGTACTAATAATGAGATTGTTAATGGCGTGTTCGTATGTTACATCAGAATTGGGGTTAGTGGAGTTCCATTTAGGCCTGGGGGGGATAATACAGAGACTTTGTGGATCGAAAAGAGGGGAAGGGGGAGGAGGAGTCGAAGGGGAGGGAGAGGAGGGGTCACGCAAGAGGAGGGTAACAGGGAAATGATCAGAAAAAGGGACGCTGGCGTCTACTGTTAAATCAGCTATGTAATTGATGTGGGAAGCCCTGACGAAAACTAAGTCAGTAACACTTGTGCCAAGATGGCTCAGAAAGGTCCAGTTTGCAGGCCTATCCCCAGTAACACGGCCATTAAGAAGGATAAATTCATTTCTGGACATAAAGTCAATAAGGATTTTACCGCGAGGGCAAATGTAAGCGTCAGAGCTAATCACATCAGGGTAACAGACCGAGCCAGCTAGTAGGTCAGGATGGAGGAAGTCAGCACAACCCACTCGAGAGTTGAAATCGCCACCAATAATTATAAGGTTATCATTAAATGCCGTCTCAATTCTGTCCAGGAGGTTTTGCAGTCTGTCTAGGAAAGGAGCAAAATCAATTAAAGGTTTCACATAAATATTGCCTATGATAATATTCACAGTTGAGGTTTCAAGTCTACAAAATATCCAATTGCAACAGTTACTTATCATCATTGGAGAGTAGGATTTGGCGAGAATACCCAAGCCACTTGGACGTCCAGCTTTGATTGGCTTGGCGGCATTTCTCCACGAAGAGGCGAAGTCTCGAAAAAAAAGCGGCAGGTTGAACGGAGTAGAAGCGAGCCAGGTTTCGGTGATGCAGAGAACTTTCGCGCCAGCAGCTAAAGACCCACTGGTGATAAGTTTATCAAAGCCATTGACGTTCCAAAAAACAATTTGCAGATCGTTGACGTTAATCAGTTTTTTGTCGAGGGGTGATGATTGTGGCCATTTCTGCTCCCACCTTGGGAGCGATTGCGAGGAGATGGCATAGATGGAGAAAGCTCTTGCAACCTCTCATTCCATTGAAACGTGATATTGTCAATCGAGAGACGATTAGACGTGTACTTCACTAATTTACCCTCGTCTCTAGCAACTTTAGATTTCTCTCTAATTTTTTTGGCAATTAGACTCTCGTGCGTGGTAAGATCTCTCTCGATATATATAGAACGAAACCGAGGATTGTTTGCCAGAGCCCTTTTACCACTTAAAATTGCTGTTTTTGCTTCAAAAGAGGAGAGCTGCATAATGACAATATTGGGTAATCTTCCCTTGAGAGGAATAAATCTGACATTTGTTATTACCTCACCTAGATTAAAAGCATCATGGAAGAGGGAGGCTACATCACGATTCACAACATCAGGAGATGTTATCAACCCGCGAATCACAACATTCAATCTTTTACTTTCCCTTTCCAGATTATCAATTTTTCTCTGGAGACCAGAGATAACATGAGAGAGTTGATCAGAAGCTGCGAATGGAATACGATCCCCCTCCAGTGCAGAGAACTTGTCGTTCACTTGTCTTTTGAACTCATCGTGCTGGAGCTGGAGATTATTAATGCCGGTATCAAATTTAGTTTCATGCTTTTGGCATGTCTCCCTAAGCTCATTTTTAACCAAAGAGAATTCAGCTGCTATGTTAGCGGTGGCATCAATCGATGATTGGAGAAGATTCGTTATTTTGTCAAATTGGGATTGAGTAGAGTTTTCAATTCGAGCAAGCCTATCTTCGAGGCTAATAGCCTGCTGGTCTACTAAATTCTGGTTCGCAAACATCGGTGAGCTGTCAGATTGCGCAGAGAGTAATGTTTGAATGCTTGACGAGGTTGAGCCACAGGTTAAAGTGGAGTGAAGACGGCCATTCTGGCGTTACCTGACGGGGTGAAAGCACCCACCTTCAACGGTGTCTGGGAAAGAGAGGTGTGGCAATGGTGTGCTGCACTGATGAGGAAATGGGAAATTGGCTAAAAAGCCTTTTCCCCGAAAACAAAATAGCTGGACTTACTGTACGTGTGGTCGCAGCCTCGGATCTTCCCAAGAAGCACAGGGTTGTACTACACGTGGAAGACCCAGATCTAACCGCTCAAGAAGCACTGTGCTTCCTTGAGAAACAAAATGCAGGACTGCAGGCCAGAGAGTGGGTTGTCGCTCGGGGCAGTGAGAGTAGGGACGCGAAAAGTGCCCACTTCGTTGCGCTGATAGACGACCGATCACTCTCTGTTCTGAAAGCCTGCAACTTCAGACTGCACTGCGGGATTCAAAAAGCAACTGTCAAGCTGCTTGCGAAAGACCGTGGTGAAAGTCAGAAGAAGGGTACATAGAGGTACCAGGAAAGTAGTCATCATTATGGCTGCAACCCGGGTGCACATTGTACAGATAAATTTGCATCACAGCAAAGCAGCCTCGGCTACTCTAGTCAGGCTGTTAGCTGGGATGCAGACTGTCATAGCAATGATCCAGGAACCATGGATAGTGGACAATGCTATTAAGGGCCTCAGTGGTTGTGGCAGAATCTATCACGCAAACACTCAGGAGAAAATTAGATCTTGCATTGTTATTAAAGGACTAGACTCTTTCTTCTGTTCACAGGCTAGTGAGGGAGACCTGGCTGTGGCACAAGTGGATCTGGGCCTGGGACAAGGCGAGGAAATGAGCTTGGTTGTAGGGTCAGTTTACATGCCCTATGACTCGGCTGAACCACCTCCTTCGAAAAAAGTAAAGGACCTATGCAACCATGTGAAGGAAAGGGGACTTGAACTCCTGCTAGGTTGTGATGCCAACTCGCACCATGTAGCATGGGGGAGCACCGGCATTAACGGCAGGGGGGAAAGCCTCCAGGAATTCATAATGGGGGCCGGTCTAAACATCCTTAATAGGGGGTCAGAACCTACCTTCATAGATCGGAGACGACAGGAGGTCATAGATATCACTCTGGGGACGGATAGAGTGGCAGACATGATTGGGGACTGGAGGGTCTCAAAGGACCTCTCAGCGTCCGATCATCAAACCATAAGAATGTCCATCCACACAGTGAAAGAAACGGAATGGGTGAGAAACCCAAGACGAACAAACTGGGGAAATTACCGAGAGAGTCTATCTGACAATCTCAGGGATATCATCCTCAGATTTAACAACAAAAAGCAGCTGGAGGAGGCTTCGATTGCCCTAAACCAGGCCATCATGGACTCCTTCGAGACAAACTGCAAGCTTATCCCGAAAGGGCAGCCCACTGAGACTCCTTGGTGGTCAGAGAGGCTCGGTGGGCTGAGGGGCAAAGCTAGAAAAGCTTTTAACAAAGCTAAGAACATGAGAGCGGGCCCCCGTAAGGAAGACGCATGGAAAACTTACAGAGGCTTGCTCGCAGATTACAACAAGGCAATAAAGGCAGCCAAAGAGGACTGCTGGAGGGCTTTCACAAGCAATGTGGAGAGTCAATCGGAGACCTCTAGGCTGGCAAAAATCCTTGGAACAAACAAGACTCCATATCTAGGGAGCCTACAGGCACCAGATGGCAGCCACACGGAAACCATGGGAGAGACTCTGAAACTCCTAATGAACACCCACTTTCCAGGCTTCATACAGGCCCAGGAGAGAGATAAAGAAACAATGCAAAATCAGAGGGATGTCTACGAAACCCATGATTGGGCATTGGCAAATAAAGTAGTGCAGCCCTGGGGGGTCAAGTGGGCCATCAAAACCTTTGAACCCTTCAAGGCACCGGGACCAGACGGGATCTACCCAGCCCTATTACAGGAAGGGATAGAGACTATCACGGGACCCCTAACCAAGATACTCAGAGCTAGTATAGCCCTGAAACATGTCCCTAGTGTGTGGAATGAGACTAGGATAGTATTCATTCCCAAGCCGGGAAAAACCGGTTATATAAAACCAAAAGACTTCCGTCCTATAAGCCTCACATCCTTCATCCTGAAGACCCTGGAGAGGCTGGTGGATAGACACATCAAGGCCGGGCCCTTGGCTGACAGACCCCTCTCCCCCTGTCAATATGCATACAGAGAGGGACGATCAACAGATACCGCCTTACATCACCTGGTGGGACTGATTGAGGGACAACTGGCGGTCAAGGGTTTTGCCATAGGCGCCTTTCTGGATATTGAGGGGGCTTTTGATAGCACTTCGAATCCGGCTATAGAAAAAGCCATGGAAGAACGACAGGTGTCCAAGACTATCATTGCTTGGACACAAAACATGCTGAAAAGCAGAAGACTGTCGGCAGGACATGGGAGGGTATGTGTGGAGGGACGTCCGACTAGGGGCTGTCCGCAGGGGGGAGTTCTCTCGCCCCTGCTATGGAACCTGGTTGTAGATGGACTTCTAAATCAACTAAGTGAGGCCGGCTTCCACGTCATCGGTTTCGCCGATGATGTGGCAGTTGTTGTGAAAGGCGGATTTCTGAGGGTGCTAAGGGACCTGATGGCAACAGCCTTCAATATCATTGAGGACTGGTGCAGGGTAACTGGCCTATCGGTAAATCCAGCCAAGACAACAATCCTGGTTTTCACCAGAAATTATAAACTGGAAAAGATCCAACCTCTGAAGCTAAATGGCTCGGAGATTAACTACACCAGCAGAGTGAAATATCTGGGTGTCCTCCTGGATAATAAACTCAGCTGGAAAGAACATATCTGTACTCAGAGAAATAAAGTGTTTGCCTCTATGTGGGCATGCAGGAGAGCTGTGGGCAGGACATGGGGACTCAATCCTAAAATGATGCTCTGGCTCTACCAAATAGTTCTACTTCCGAGACTGTTATACGCTGCGGTCGTTTGGTGGCCGAGGGTGAGTAAGACGGAAACAAGGAACCTGTTGAAAAGCCTACAGGGAACCTTCCTGAGGGCTGCAACAGGAGCCATGAAATCGACACCTACTGAGGCGCTAGAAATAGCACTCAGTATCCCACCCCTCGACCTTAGGGTTGTGAGTTGTGCTACCACAACTGCATATAGACTAAGGTGCCAACTAGAATGGAAGATGACGGGCCAAGGCCATACAAGGCTTAGCCTAATCAATGATCGACCCTTCATAGGTAAGACGGATAGGATTCCTAGGAAGTATCAGATCAGGAAAACTTTCAGAACGAGTATACCACCCAGACAGGAGTGGCTAGACTCGAAACGTAAACCAGGACCAAGAGAGGACTACTGGTTTACGGACGGCTCTGGCTTCAATGAAAGTTTTGGGGCAGGCATCTACCGTCTGAAAGATGGCTTCGGAGAGAGTTTTCCGCTGGGCCATCATTCAACCGTCTTTCAAGCAGAGATGCTGGGCATACTTAAGTGTGCAGAGTATCTGAACGCGAGAGACACAAAAAAGATGAAAATATTCATCTGCAGTGACAGCCAGGCGGCGATACACGCCCTGGAAAAACCCACTACAGAGTCACAGGTGGTGTGGGAATGCATGCAGGCATTGGACACACTGGGTAAAAACAACCGGGTCACCGTAACCTGGGTGCCAGGTCACCATGGGATTCTGGGTAATGAAGAGGCAGATAAGCTGGCCAAGGAGGGTACAGAAAGTGTGCCCTCACACGGCCTGCTTGGCATGCCCTTCGCAGTGGGAAAAACTCTTATTAAAGATCATTTCCAGCGGGATCATGTCAGGCGTTGGGAGAAAGTTGCGACCTGCAGACAAGCGAAACTGCTTATGAGAGGGCAACTAAGAGTTAGGACCAGAAAGCTTCTGGAGTTGCACAGAGGGGATCTGAGGGTAGCAGTAGGGCTCCTTACGGGTCATACAGCTCTCAGAGCTCATCTGTTCAAGATGAAACTTGCAGAACAAGAAGACTGCAGACTGTGCGGAGGCGATAAGGAGGGCGTCATCCACATTTTATGTGAATGCCCCCTATTAGCACTCCGTCGCTATAAAATCTGGGGCCAGGCTTTCCTGAAACCAGAGGACTTACAACAAGCGGCTGTCACCAGCCTTATTAGCCTAGTGAGAAACACAGGGCTGGGGCTGTGTGACTGACCGAAACTAAGGCGGAAGTTACAAAAGATCGTATGATTTAGGTGACTCTGGGCGCTTTAAGTGATCAGCCGCATTTTTTCTATTCTTCTATTCTTCTACTGAAGGAGAAATCCTCCCTCTTGCTCAGCTTGGAGAGAGCAGCTATGTTCAGGGAGGACGATTTACGTTTTCTTTTGACAGCTGATTTCGGGCTCGAGGTGGAAAAGGGCGCGATAATATCCTCAGAGTAGTCACTGATGGTAAGTCTTGGGATACTCTTATCCCTGACGAAACCGCTATTATCGACCACTGAATTTGTGAGGTTAGCAGGACCACTCATCTGGATGGCGGAGAAGACCACGGCACATTGGGTGGAACATAACCTCTGCCAAGCCAGGGCAGATTTGATGGGTAAAATACTGAATGCAGGTGTCTCAGCTGCACGTTGAATTATATCACAAATGAATAAGGACTTGTAGCTCTAGTTAATACTACTGAGACTTTTATTTTTACACACGTAATTGAGTAGAAAAACAGTTGTAACGGGCAGCAGCATGAAAAACACGTCTTAACTCAAAAAAACGCCACGAGCGCCCCATCATGCTGGGCGAATTCTAAAATAGCGATAGTCTAGTAACGTCCTCTAGACTTCCAGGGGTCGCGGTTCCACCCAAAACCGCTATGCCTTCAGCCTGTCATCGGTCTGTGGCTCTTCTCATCCAGTCGCGACTCTTTCAGCCGCCTCTAGATGTCGCTTCCTGTCTCTCTTAGAATAAGTTTAACAGTTCTTTCTCCTCTTTAAAGGGATTTCAACCCGTAACGAGAAAATCTCGTTACAAATTTCGTGAGATTATAGGTATAAATGTGGACTAATTCTGTGCACCGGTTCAGCTGAATCGGTCCAACCGTTTTCGAGAAAAACCCATTTGTTTCTAAATGGTTTGTCGTAAATATCTCGGAATCTATCCATCCAATTTCAATTTTTCTTTTCAAAATACTCGTCTCGATGTCTTCTATCTTAATCAATCAAAATATGTATACCCGTTCATACTAAATTTCAGAGATATTTCAATTTTTTCATTTTTCGCTCAAAATCCTTGTTCGCACGCTAGTTATTTTTTGAATTGATATATCAACTTGGAATTTGATACAAGTCTGCCTCTTAGTACTGCAATGGATGGGATTGAAGATGGGCTGAATCGGATGATTAGTTTAGGAGATATTCAACATTGTATCAAAATCGTTTTTCGTAAATATCTCAGAATCTATCCATCCGATTTCAATTTTTTTTTTAAATACTCACCTCGATGTCTCCTATATCAATCAATCGAAATACTTATACCCATTTATATTAAATTTCAGAGATATTTCGATTTTTCCATTTTTCGCTCAAAATCCTTGTTCGCACGCTAGTAATTTTTTTATATGATACGTGCGTGTAACTGCATGGGTTTCAGTTGACTATAGTCAACTGGAAAGTAGCGGGTTTCGAGCGTCTACCCACACTCAACTAAAACCCGAAATAACGCATGACGCGCATGCGCATCACCTATTAAAAGAGAATGCAAGGAAGGAAATCTAACCTCCGAATAGCGAATACATGGAATGACTGAAAAATGAAAAGGTGATTTTCGAAGCAGATAAAATGAGCCAAAATCGTATAATTCCTGATAGTGATAAAGAGTTAGGCAGTGAGGAGGATTTATTTACTGATGAGGAGGAGTTAATTGGTGATGTGACATTTGAAGAAAATGGAAATGAAATATTCTCCAATGAAGCAACAGCAGGATTGCCAAAAATTCTTTCTTATATCAAATATGGTAACTTAACGGCTTTATTGAATTCTAATGATCAAAATAATGTCAAGGAAACACAGAGAAAAATTATTTTTGCTTTTCAGAGACATGTCACAGAATTCACCGAAACTTCACTGAAATTTGGTGATTGATTTCTAGAAATTAGTGATAAGTCATTGAGAATTCAGTAATGAAAATGAAATTTTTCAATCACACTTTTTCATAATTACTTTTTTAAATAAATGTGATCTTTTTTCTTCAGGGCGGCGCAGCCGCCCGAGTGAGTAACAGCCTGCTTTCCGCACTGGTTGCGTAATGTACTATTAATTGATATATCAACTTGAAATTCGGCACAAGTCTGCCTCTTAGTACTGCAATAGATGGGATTGAAGATGGGCTGAATCGGATGATTAGTTTAGGAGATATTCAACATTGTATCAAAATCGTTTTTCGTAAATATCTCAGAATCTATCCATCCGATTTCAATTTTTTTTTTAAATACTCACCTCGATGTCTCCTATATCAATCAATCGAAATACTTATACCCATTTATATTAAATTTCAGAGATATTTCGATTTTTCCATTTTTCGCTCAAAATCCTTGTTCGCACGCTAGTAATTTTTTTATATGATACGTGCGTGTAACTGCATGGGTTTCAGTTGACTATAGTCAACTGGAAAGTAGCGGGTTTCGAGCGTCTACCCACACTCAACTAAAACCCGAAATAACGCATGACGCGCATGCGCATCACCTATTAAAAGAGAATGCAAGGAAGGAAATCTAACCTCCGAATAGTGAATACATGGAATGACTGAAAAATGAAAAGGTGATTTTCGAAGCAGATAAAATGAGCCAAAATCGTATAATTCCTGATAGTGATAAAGAGTTAGGCAGTGAGGAGGATTTATTTACTGATGAGGAGGAGTTAATTGGTGATGTGACATTTGAAGAAAATGGAAATGAAATATTCTCCAATGAAGCAACAGCAGGATTGCCAAAAATTCTTTCTTATATCAAATATGGTAACTTAACGGCTTTATTGAATTCTAATGATCAAAATAATGTCAAGGAAACACAGAGAAAAATTATTTTTGCTTTTCAGAGACATGTCACAGAATTCACCGAAACTTCACTGAAATTTGGTGATTGATTTCTAGAAATTAGTGATAAGTCATTGAGAATTCAGTAATGAAAATGAAATTTTTCAATCACACTTTTTCATAATTACTTTTTTAAATAAATGTGATCTTTTTTCTTCAGGGCGGCGCAGCCGCCCGAGTGAGTAACAGCCTGCTTTCCGCACTGGTTGCGTAATGTACTATTAATTGATATATCAACTTGAAATTCGGCACAAGTCTGCCTCTTAGTACTGCAATAGATGGGATTGAAGATGGGCTGAATCGGATGATTAGTTTAGGAGATATTCAACATTGTATCAAAATCGTTTTTCGTAAATATCTCAGAATCTATCCAGTCACCACTCGGTGGTGACTTTTTCTTAAAATTAACGAATAAACGGGAAAATTTATTCCAAAAAATCTTAAATTTTGTCAGTTTATTGGAATCATTTGGGACTAACTTCATGCCAAAATTTAGCTGGATCCGTCAATTAGTTTTTGAGAAATAGCCATTTGTTTGTTTACGCTTTTCCCTAAATATCTCGAAAACTACCCAGCCGATTTCATTTTTGTTTTCAAAATATTGGTCTTGATACCCTCTATCGCAATCAATCAAAGTATGTATATCCTTGTCCGCACGCTAGTTATTTTTTAAATTGATATACGAACTTGAAATTTAGCATGAGTTCTCCTTTTGCTACTACAATGGATAATATTAACGATGAACTGGATCAAATGATTAATTTTTTAGATATTTAACTTTGTATCCATATATATTTGCTTGAATATATCTTTAGATATTCAATTTATCATCTGAAGCGATTTATTTTAAATTATTGTGGTCATTTTCAGGGGGGAAAATTGAAAATATTTTCGCTTCAATGTTAAGGGAAAAGTTGAATTTTTATGGATTTTTAAAAAATTGTTTCTCCTCTATTACGGTTACTTATTTTTCAACTAAGCTCCTATTAATATTCGAAATATCAAAAAATTCACTGAGATCCGAAAAAAAAATAGAAACGAATGAAAGGGAGTTTTAAATTAATTTGCAGACACAATGAAAACGGGTAGTTCACATGATAACGAATCCTTCATATTAAAAAAAACTGTTATCCAGGAGGAAAAAGTAATATTTAATAGAGAATTTAAAATAGGAAAGAAACACTTTGATTTTCTCGCAGAACTTATTCTATTCAGATTGTTTTCTCAAGCCCGGTGGCCTGGCGTAGTGGTTAAGGCCGTTGCCTCACAACGGATAGGTTCCAGGTTCGATTCCTGGCCGAGTAGAATGGTGAGATTTAACCATTTTTAAAGTCTTGATCAATCGCCATATAGTCTCATCAGACTCGAAGCGATATAAAATAAGCATAAAAAAAAAAAAAAAAGATTGTTTTCTTGGGTAAAAAATTTCCCAAATTCGCGACATTTTTTATCGTTTTTATTTTGTCCAGTCTCAGGAGTAAATAAATGAATTTGGAATCGACAAATTCGAACATTTTAATTATTAAAATTGAATATTTTGGTAAGTTGCAAAAAAAAGAATATTTGAATATAAAATTTACTTTTATTCCTACTCAGTTCACTCTCAATACCCTCACTGTCGCCAGACGCAGACGGCCGTGTTTGACAAAGGCCCTAATTGTTTGAATGGAGTGCTATTCAAATGGGCTAATTGAGGTCCGGATCGCTGAGCGATCCAAGATCGGCTGTTGCTCACCCCTGGTTTACTCAATAGTAATAGCGCGATAGCGTAGTGGTTAGGGCATCGGTTTAGCAATCATGAGGTCCCCGGTTCGATCCCAAGCATCGGTAAAAGAATAATAAGCTTTTTCAGAGGTAATAACAGTAGAGATTCATTAAGAGAGGCGGCCTACGATGAAAGAATTGAATTATCTTTTGTTTTAAATCAATTATCATTGATAATTGTTATTGATACTGACAAACAAGTCATCCGGTTTTCATACAGTTGACTTGATCAAGTTCGGATCCACTCGTCCTGATCAAATCCGGATTGGTCAGAGGCATAACATGTCTGATCAGGACCGGATCCATCAACTTGATCAATACTTGATCAGTGGTCAGGTCTAACCTGATCCAAACTTGATCAAGACCTGACCGGAATTTCCACACGGGAGAAGCCATTTGACAGATTACATATAACTGCTACTCTTCACGTATTTTTTTCTCGTATTTTCATTTATACCAATTTCATTAGTAATAGGCTTCCGAATGGATCCCAATATATGTTTTCAAAAAATGAAGGCATAAGGATTACCATTTTTTGAAAATATTAAGGCCAATCCCACTCATATTCCGTGACAAAAATGACTTTTTCTCTCGAGAATTTTGGGTGAATTGTTCCATACCCTGGCGCTTGAGTAGCCAGGGTTGTTGCATGGCTGTTCCATGGCTGTTACATGGCTAATTTATTTATATCCAAAAAAGCATAATTAGATTATTCGCGTGCAAAAAAATAGAAAAAATTACGATGGATTGTATTATTTCATAAACGAAACCATCAATAGCATTGAGAATGAGTTTTTAATGTAATGAAAAAATGAAATATTCGATGTAGCCATTTCAACATGGCTGTCTACAGTTGGCTATCTTCATGACCGACCGCTGCCGTATGAATTACCGACCGCAGGCATGTGGTGCCAAAAAATACCAATATATTTCATTTTTTTTAAAGAAGATTATTTGAATATATTCATTCTTGTTGGAATGTATATTATAATTAATACTATATATGATAATATATAACAATGATAATAATATATATATATATATATATATATATATATATATATATATATTGTCATGTCAAAAATGAACAAAATGACATGAACTTTTAATACGATTAGCTGTTCAAGACCGGATAGGTCACTTTAGCTAGGATTATTACTAAAACCGATTTTTAATATCCCCCAAAGTATAAAAACCCGACTGGATAAAAGAATAAAAATGCGAACACAATTTTAGTTTAAAAATGACTCCTGAGAGTCTGTATTTTAAAAACAAAAAATACACCGAAGAAAATTTGAAAGAGAGATACACAAAATTTCACTGTTAAACCTATTGCTGCGTAAACTAATTAGTTTTTTTTAAATCACAATGATTTCACATAAACCTAACACTCGACAGTTACCAGACGGTTACCAAAATTTACAAAGGAAAAGTCTCGAAGGACAAAATGAAAACCGAAAGAATTGTCACGAAGGACTGATATATATAAAAAAAAGAAAAAAAATGTCACGAAGGACCAAAAACAAGTCTTGAAAAACTTGTGATAACCTTTAAGAGTTATGATGGAACTGAGGAACAAAACGACGCACAAGTAGTTTTGTTACCCCAGCCTGAGGGTGTGTCCTCAGATGCACGGAGGGAAAAACTAGGGGACCAATGGCTGATGACCTTGGGCCCGAATTTTCCCTTCCTTGCACTCCGCTCTCAATGTTTCAGGGTTAACTCCGACCCCTCTACATTGAGATGTCGAGAGTGTGGGCGGACTTTTCCAACCCTCGACTGCCAATGAGAATTGTTTCGGGAGGTCCCATTTTCTCCCTCTACAATCTCATTTGCTTAAAAGTAAGAGTTAAACCATTTTGATTATTAATCTAGAGATTATTTATTAAATAATCCTAAACATTATTATCTTCCCGAACATTATTTCGGGTAATTTGAAATTAAATATTTTAAATAATTATGTCTTATTACGCCGTTCTCGGTTTAAAGAAAAAGAAAATGAAAATTAATTATTTGAGATTGAATTCCGAAATTCAACTCAATCGAAAATGAATTCTCTTACGTGAAATTTTGAAATGAGAATCGAGAAAATATAATTCCCGCAAGTTACAAATGAATGAAGTTATTTGATTTGATAATCGTTAATGAAAAATATTAAATAAAAGAAAAAGGAAACAAAATAATTTTCCATAAAGGAATTGGACGGAGTTCAATTCGTAACGAGATATATAATTAAATTGAGTAAAATATTCTTTCGAAATGGAAATAATTCGAAAGTATGAGTTAAAATTGTCCTAACGAAAAGTTTTTTATATCAAAATAATTGTCATGAAATTTGCAATTATCCTGCATTGAAGTTATTAATTTAAAAGAATATTTTTAAAAACATTTCAAAATTGTCAAAATAAATTTATGACTTCCCGTTACGAAGAGAAACTCGAAGAACCCCTATTAAGATTTCAAAAGGAACGGAAATTCGGATTCTGTTTTACGAAGGTTTGGGCCTTGAAAGAAAACAGACCCCAAGCTAAGATAAGCTACAGTTTGAGTTTCCCCAATACCCTTGAATATTGGACACGTCACGTCGGAATTAAAAGACAAAAAGAAAGAAAGAGATAGACTGGGCGTGCACTTGAAATGCCTTCAGCATGACAAGACCTTGACCCATGTCTATTACTTTATGACCGACTTTTCGGGGAAAAGTCAGCTCGGAAAATGTTAACTGCAATTTTACGACTTGCAGCTGGCCTTCGGGGCCTTTTCAACTAAGAATCCCGGCGCGAGAGAAAGTTTTAATTTTAACGGTTTTCCCGTTCGAATATTATTTAATTTATTTAAAAAAAAGAAAAAGTGAATTTAATATTTTCGACGGATGTCACAATATATATATATATATATATATATATATATATATATATATNATATATATATATATATATATATATCTGAAGAATTTGAAATTATGTCACTGAAAAATTTGAAAATGCCGCGTGTTTTTTTTGTGAATAACTTTGTGTCACATATTGACCAATCAGAATTAAGGATTAGCGGTCAGGCAGTTTCGAGATATTTAGATATAAAACAACTTCACGTTTCTTTCATCTTTAGTAAAATAGGATCGCGGGTCCGCTACAATAGGTTTTTGTTAGTTTTTCATTCATTGTGCAATTTGTACGTTAGGAATTTTATGAATTTAACTACACGGGACCGATACGATTCCCGCGACATAGGCCGAAATATTAATGAGCTGCGCGACTATCGTTCGAGGATTTTCCCATTGGCTTGATATTTTGAAGCAATGGATACGTGCAGTTCACTCTCTCCCCTCTCTCTCTCTCTCTCTCTCTCTCTCTCTCTGAAAATTTTCATTTTTTTGTCGTACTTCAAGATAAAAAATACTTCAGAGCTATCCAGAAGCTCCTAGACCGGTTTTTCGAGAATTTTTCGCATTTTCATTTTTTTTCACTCTAGGGCCGCTCGATATTCGATCAAAATATTTTTTTTATGATAGAGGATGTCTTTATATGATATGAAAAAAATACGCCATCTTGGAAGAGCGAAGCAATGCACCGGAAATTTGTTTTTTTTCGAAATTTTTGGGTTTTTCAGTTTTTAGGGGAGATCCATCAGTTTTTTTTTAAAGGAATGAGTCCGTCAACCATTATTCTTCGTTCATATATGATGACGTAAGACAACACCATTATGTAACGAAGAAAGAGTGCGCTGAAAAAAAAAATTTTCGTCAAAATTTTTACTGGAAGGGTAGATACTTGAATTGAACATTATCATCATCGGAAGTTTGCAAAATTATGATCAAAGAAATGAGAGGAAGAAACAAACGGAATCAATTAATTGATTTATCATCATCAGTCGGTTCCAAGGTGTTCGATGCCGGGTCTGAGATCTGTGGAACGAGCGATGAGTGAGATGCGAATGGGTTTTTACGGGAGCGTGAGAGGGTCCACAAATTATCACACGTGTACGTTGGTCAACTCAGTCAATTTAACCTAAATAAAATGTCACTATTTCCACGTGTTGATTTAATTATAATTATCGAGATGGTCAAAGAAATAGCGCGGGTCACAAGAAGACTTAACGCAGTTCAAGACATTAAATAACGCAGGGCAATTAATACGCGGAACTCGAGAAAAACAATATATTCGCAGAATACAATGTATACAATACGATGGCCGATATCCAAATGAGAGAGATTTATAGACCACGAGGTGGCAGGTAACGAAAATCCAGAGGTGTGAACGTAACCTAATTTAAATGGGGGCGTTCACTGGACACCTGTCCATCAAGTGGCGCCTCAAGCGTCAGAGGTGAGAGGCCACTGGTCATCTGAGACGAGTACGTCGGTCAACTGTGCGTAGGCCATGCACGCATGCGAGCGAAGTGTGTGCGTGAGTGTGTTTGTATGTGTGAGGAGTAAATTATTCGGTAGAAAACCGAACATTCTCCCCCGCCGTTAACAGCTGCTGACGTCACTGAGTCGGTCTGAAACAAAAAAGAGATTAATCGAGCTCAGGACAATAATTTCTTGAAGAGCGACTTCACCACTGGAGTTCATCTGCGGTGGTCAAGGTGCGAGTACAATCAAAGTCGTTGGAGGCGTAAATTCCGCAGACCTCAGCAGACCCGCTTCCACTCAGCGGCCAGGTTCGAAAAAGAAGGTCGTAAATCTTCACCTAGGTCTGGTCGAAAATGAAGTTGAAGATGACTCCAGCTGTAGGGATGAGCGAACGTCGGACGAGAAGACCTTAGACGTCGTGGGTCGAGATGGGCAGTAGAGCCAGTTTAGAGATGGCCTCTGAAGCGTCGCGCTGGACGCCTTGATGGTTACCACCCTGGTGAGTCCATCTCTACCAGGATGGAGAGCGATGACTCGAGCGAGAGGCCACTTCGTTGGTGGAAAACTCTCGTCGGTGAGAAGGACTGTAGAGCCGACCTTCACATTGTGCGTTGGGTGGTGCCACTTGGAGATGGACTGGAGATGTTGCAGATAGCTAGTGGACCACCGCTTCTAATAGCACTGGACCTTCTGCTGGATGAGCTGTCATCGAGACAATCGGGAGACGTTCAACTGTTCCAGAGAAGATTCAGTCAGAGCTGTCAGAGCTTCACCGGTCTGGAACTGTCCTGAGGTGAGGCGCTGACTTCATTAACGTTCTCAGAGAACGATTAGAGCTTTTATGAGTTGAGCACGCTTCCGGTTTGTGCGAGTGAACTCCCTGGTGATCCAAAACGCTGTCAGACGAGTGAGCGGGTACGATGGACTACGTTTCTGCCCTCTGGACAATGCTGTTAGTGGAGAGATGCGCGGAGTTCCTGGCTTTTCTCCAGAAGAGTTGAGCTTGTTTGATGTCACCAGGGTTGAGCGATGCTCCTGACGATGAACCAGGAACCTTCCTAAGCTGAGTATTAAAACGCTGACAAATAACCGTAACTCTGAGTAGCTTAATGAGCGAGGAGTAACGATGGGCTAGATCCCAGATTCCCGGGCGTTGGGCTTTCACGTGGAGCACGACATAAGGTTTCTCTTCAAGGTCTGCTGTTCCCTGAAGACATCTTTCGAGCTGACCAAGACGATGAACCTTTCATAAGCCACGGTGGATTGTGCCATCGGAGTTTCTATTCCGTGAGCTGAGCTGCAGTTAGCCAAATATGAGTCCTCCCAAGTCCATCGGAGTCGCGAAGTCCTTGGAGGTTGGTAGGCCCAAGTTCAGAGTGAGTCAATGAGCGGGAATTTCTTCGCTGGACAGAGATTCTTCGCCGGACAGAAGTTTCTTCGCTGGGCAGAATACGACGGATTCATAATACTCCATTATGGTCCATTGAAGGTACCGGTTGATACCAGATTTGAGGACAAGGCTCATGACGCCTCATCAACGTTTCTGATACCATGAGCATATTGAGCATTAAGAAAGTTCAGGAGATTAGCGATGACGTCTCGTGACGCCTTATTAACGCAGTTCCAACTCTGAGCAGCCCATGATAATCGATGATAATCTAGCGAAACTAACCAGAACAAAAGAATCAAATATTACTCAGGGCAATTCAAGAAATCGAAGTTCAATGAGTTGAACAATATATCACTCCGGACAAATAAGATCTGGAAATATCGAATATCAATCCCAGGTAGAAATGAAACTTTCTCGGCAGTTTGATCTCAATTGAGTTGCTGTTTTACTACTTGTCAACAGCCTATGCAAGTTCAAAACAATGTTCTTGACGTAGAGTTGATCAAACGTAGAACCATCCGTTATCTTTCCAATACAAACACCTAACTATTGAGCTGACCCTTGGTTCACACAATAGGGTCGTATACGCTGATCATCGCTGGACCATGGTTTCCCCTTGAGATGTGGCTTGTCTCTGGCTTATATTTCTATACGCTGGTCTGGTGAAAGTTCCCCTCAGAACTGACTTCACGAAGATCAATTGAAGAGTTGAGTGACGAAGGTCTATCGACGTATACTGAGCAAATTCTCAATGCGATGATCTGAATGTCAGTACAGTCAGGAGTCATGGACGCGTAAATTCCATTGATCCCCAAAAGACTTACTCCCAAACTGAGCTCGGTTCGATAATGAGGGGCGTAAATCCTCATCAAGGTCCGACATCTCGTTCGAGGAATGACGAATTCGTAGAGCTATCCGACTATTGAGCAGTTAAGTGATTCATTTTCTAATCGATGATCAATAGAATGTTATACTTCAAAATGAAATGAGAGGGAAGACCTTGAAAATGAAATGAGAGAAGGCAACCTAGACGTTGCGGGAGTCTGAGGCCTGGAGGTTGAGTGAACCTGAAGTCAGAGATCCGTTACTCCAGCTGATGCGAGAGGCTACAAGAGTTGCTGAGACGAGGCTTCAGAAGCTCTGAGCGCCAAGTGAGATCGATGTACCTGAAGAGACGTTAGACGGGCCAACTTGAAGTGCTTCGGAGACCCTCAACCCTCATGGTGCTTGCGCAACACGTGCCAAGGTCATCTCGTCAACATCAACAAGCGGTTACCGACTGAACCGCAGACGAAGAGCACTTGAATGTGTAGGTAACATCTGTTCGCAGGGCAATACGATAAATAGTGGCGCTGCTCGATTCACTAGTAGACGATGATCAACTTCACATGAGGCTCCAATCCTTGATTGAGTCCTCGGTCTCCTCGATGGTCGGAATGGAAACCTGAACACTGCTCGATCCAGAGGCATTAGAGCTGGTCGACCCAGAGGCGTTAGAGCTGGTCGATTCAGAGTCGGGAGCTTCGGTTGAGACGGACGCCTGAACGCCGATTGATTTGGACGCCTGATTGTTCGAGGCATAGACCTTGACGTTGGTCTCTTCGGACGTCTGAACGCTGGTCAAATGAGAGGCCTGAACGCTGGACGTATCGAAAGTCTGAACGCTGAAGGAGCCGGAGATCTGAACGCTGGACAGTTTATTGGCTTTGACTTCTGCCGAAACAGAGGCTTCAACATTGGGTGAATCAGAGGCCTTAACGCTGCCACGTGTGTGAGTATAAATCACGACAGGTACGTTGGTCAATGGAGCAGAGGTCTTTTGACGTTCACTTCCCGAATCGGTGAGAGGAGCTTTCTGAGACGCAGGGCCACGTTGAGCTGGACGATGGGAGCGATCGAGATGCAACAGGGTATGATGTCTCTCCTGACAGTGATTGCATCTACGGGTGGTTTGGCACACCGTAATACTGTGCTTCCCCAAACAGTTGAAGCAAAGGTAGAGATGGTCAACGACTTCCTTCCTAGCGACGGACATCAGATCCCTGAACGTATCACACGAGGCGATGTAATGATCTCCCTGGTAGAAGGAACAGGGGTAGTGCACTTTCCTTACCCCTTGTGATATCTTAGAAGTGGACTGTACTTTGAGAGCAGGGCTTTCTGGGTGACCACTGTCCGCTAAAGAATTATCAGTTGCTATGGACTGATCGTACAAACATGCGAATGAACATGCTAAGGTCGGTTTCAGTAAGTTTGCCGAGCTAAGACCTAACCAATATGTAGTGGCAGGAGCAAATGGCACTCACGTGGTATGTGTTTATACGTATCATCAAAATTGCAAATTGATGCTAGAGGCAATAATATTGTGACTCTAACTCAAGATTCCCCCTGTACATTCAGAAATTACAAAGATTCTCTAGCAAAATTGATGTGTACAAATCCAACCCCGGCTTGTCATCTGGATGAACGTAACGATTGTCCTGGAGTGAAATCATTATCATGTGAACTGAAGAAAATTCTCTTTGATTCTGTTGTGGAAATGGTCGAATTTCGCGTGTGGCAAAGTACTGACAGGTGTACCTTGCAGACACAGACCCTCCCGATTGATGAATTCATTGATCTTCTAATGGAACGATTGATAGTATTGAAGCCCCATGACTTCATCGCTAAAGAACAATTGGCTTTTGTCAAACAGCGAAAAGAGAATTTGGATAATGGCGAAGTACTAGTGCATTGTGATTTTTCGGAATATTACGCTTTTGTGGCTTAAGATGCTGCTCAATCCTTCTACTACAATAATGACCAGTGTACAGTTCACCGGGTTGTTTACTACTATCGCGAAAAAAATGAAATCCAACATCGGAGTTTAGGCGTTTTGTCCGACAGTATGACTCACGATACTGCCGCTGTTTATTTGATACAGAAGATTTTAATGCAGCATGTGAGAGACAACTGTGAAAGCGTGGAGAAAATTATCTATGTTACCGATGGAGCTGCACAACATTACAAGACTCGTTTTCAGATCACGAATCTCTTGCATCACAAGACTGATTTCGGCATAGATGCGGAAGCCCATTTTCATGCAACCGCGCATGGTAAAGGAGCTTGTAACGGAGTAGGAGCTGTCTTTAAGAGAGAAGCGAGACGTAAGAGCTTGCAAATCGTTCATGGTGAACCAGTCCTCACGCCAGATGCTTTATTTCGATGATCAAAAGAGAATTTTGAAGAAATGGATGTTTTTTTTTCACCAAGGCAGAACACGGGAATATCAAAACTGAGTTGAGAGAGAGATTTGATAGTGCCAAAGCTATTCCAGCCATTCAAAAACACCATTGTTTTATTCCGATACCGGGAGAGCAATTGTTGATTAAACGATATTCGGCTTCGGCTGACGAGGAGGTTTTCCCAAAGCAAAAACACAACAACAAAACGAAAAACCCGCAGAAGACAGTAATCGTGATGTAAATAATTCATCAGTGCATGTTGGAACTTGTCGTCGCAGAGAGTGGAGAATTTCTCCGTGTTGTAAAAATGTAAAAATATGAAAATATAAAATGTTGTCGTTATAGAAGAATAAAAATTGTTTTTTTCCCATACTTTTTCGTTAGTGGAAAGCACAGTGTGTTGTTGAGAAAAGATTTATAGTCGTATCAATAGTCTATTCTATTCAGCAGAACAGAAAATGTCTATTGACAAACCCCTTTTTCAGTAACAATAATGCAACTCTCCTAAACGACAGACAAACGTAAAAATTTCGAAGAAAATTTTTTTTCGGAGCATTCTTTCTCTCTTACATGATGGCGTACTCTTTTGCCATCATATTTGAACAAAGAATAATAGTTGACAGACTGGATTCTTTGAAAAAAAACCGATGGATCTCCTCTAAAAACTAAAAAACCCAAAAATTTCGAAAAAAAACATTTTCCGGTGCATTTCTTCGCTCTTCCATTATGGCGTATTTTTTTCATATCATATAAGGACATTCTCTATCATAAAAAAAAATATTTCAATCGACTATCGAGCCTAGAGTGAAAAAAAAAATGAAAACCCGAAAGTTTTTCGAAAAATCGGTCTAGGAGCTTCTTGATGGCTCTGAAGTATTTTTTATCTTGAAGTACGAGAAAAAACGAAAATTTTCTTTTTTTATTTATCAAAATCGGATGCTCCATTCAGAAGTAATGATTTTTTGAAAATTTCAAGTTTCGTAATGATTATCTGAGAAACAAAAAGTGGCAGGGCAATGAAATTTTGCATGATCACTGGCTATATATAGTAATTCAAAATGCACCTACTCAATGATTTTTCCCCGACAAAAAAAAATCCGGTGTGGCTGAGTTGACATAGAATGTCCCACATATAACTTTCGCTATTTTGTTGGTAGCTTAATTGTTTTTTATTCTGCGCTTATTAAGTTGCCCAACGCTACCAATTTATTTGTTGATCCGCGAAAAACCTATTGTTCTTCACTTTAATCATTAAAAAGTGTATATAGTAACTTTTATTGTGATTTAAGTGACTTATCTTGGCCAACATGCGGTGTTCTTGATTTATAGACCCTCAGTCACTCCCATAAAATCCATCTTTATCTTGCCCATTGCTCACATATTCCATAAAAACCACCTTGAGTATTCCAACCGTTTCCATTCATCATTAAAAAAATTCTAACTTCTCAGCCATTAACGGTCATCACAGCAATTTAATCCAAAAATAATCGAAGCATAGAATGAAAAAATAAATCAATTTATCCATTAATTGCCAACGTTTCGAGCACACAAAGTGCTCTTCATCAGTGCATAAATTTATTCTAATTATTCAACCCATTAGTTGCTGAAGGGTTGAGATAGAAAATATTGCACCAAAAGAAGATAACAAATGAAGACTCTAAATGTAAGCAGGCACATGTCAAAGCCCATAGTAACCTTCATGACAGTAATAAGGACACTAATAAAGTCCCAATTATCACAAAAAGTAAAACAAAAACATTTTGTTGTTCATTATGTTGGGTGTTGTCCATTATGGAGGGGAAAAAAAACCATATGCGGTATCAAACAGTGATAAAGTCAAAAATTAAATTAATGTTCCCGAAACTTCAATCCCTCTGAACTGACCGAGCAAGAAACGGTAAACGCAAAGGAAATAATTCCAGAAAACGTAATCCATGGTCAGAACGCCAAAATCGGCATAAATAATTACCCTCATTCACTAAATAAATCCCTACTAAATTCCGAGTTGAATATAATTGATAAATCCAAAAAAAATCAAAACCAGGCGTAATGCAGCACAGCTCTGCTCGAATTACTAACACAATACGAATACATTACCCTTCACTCATCGGTATCTGACCTTGCATTCCTATTCGCCAGAACGGCCTGAAATTCCTGTATTCAACCTCACTCAGATGATATGAATACACTAATATTTTAGAACAAATAATGAACTCGCACTATAGCGGCAAGGTGCAATCGCTACACCAATACCACATCTATCAACGCAAAATTATCCCACATAATAATTGCCAGAAAATGAATAACGTAATTAGCATAACAGGCAAATTAGGTAAGTAACTATCCAGCGCTGGGCGCAGAGAACAGAAATATAGAGAGCACGCAAACTCGACAATTCTTAAATGTGTGATTCAAGTCAAACTGGAAATTAAACTGAAAAATTCAAATGAAGGATAAAGCGCTAATTCTGCCAGATAAATACTATTCACCATTATTTCCTCTTTAAAGCCATATTCTCAAGGATGCTTGGGGTAGAGGTGCATAAAACAATCACTGGACGAAAGCACAGAAAAATTAATCATCAACATGAAAATGTATTCTGCACAAACGTAAATTTCCTTGGTAATTCACACGAATACAACGGCTGTTATTGGTCATACACCTTACCACTGAAACCCCGAAACTAACTTATAAATCTCTCCCGAAGTAATCCATCTATTGAGTGGTAATATTTCATCTGCACTTATACATTTCTTCAAAGAATCGAACGAATGATGTCAATGATGTCAAGCGCCGCAAGCGCATTCAGTTGGAGAGAGGCTGGTGTGAGTGCGAGCGGCGCCGAAGTTGGCAGTGTAACGTGACATTTTCGTATGGGGGTTAAAAATGCCTATTACCTTCGCCCTTCTTCCCCTTTATCTAGTTAAACTCAAAAATACAAAAATCTATAGGCGCAAGGTAATTTTTAGCCGGAATTACCAAACCGGATGATTCTACAAAACCAATTCTAATTGATTCCAAAACCTAAAAAATTTACACAAAAAGGGGAGAAAACTAGATTTCTGGGGAAAGGTAACGGTCCTGGGTTCGCTCAGTGTGCTAGGTTGTGGAGAGAGGGGTGGATTTCAGGTGGAGACGGGTATTGGGTGGCCAAAACTACAAAAAAAAGGAAAAGAAATCAACATCGTTCTTACGTGTTTCACTATTGAAATATGAGAATCACCAATTTTTCAAAAAAAGACATTTCAATTCTCTCAAAAAATATAAAAAAAAGGAAAAAATCTACAATTAATAACTAACAATACTGATAATAATAATAATCATAATATTAATTCCGCACTCTGATAGGAATTAGTCTAATCTGACAAAAATATTCCAAGAAATTAATATCACCGATAAATACCTCAAATATGCCGAAATAAACATTTGGGGAGAGTAGAAATACACGCTAATCCCTAAATACTCGAGAATTCCGAGAATTGGGGGGAAAGGTATGCGAGCGACAATGGGAGCGAGAGAGAGGAGAACGTATTCATCCATCGATTTTTCGTACCAGCCAAAACGGCTGAAATTCCGTAAAACTCAACTTGCCATAACTCGAAAATGGCAGAGTCAAAAATTACGAACCCTGAGACAAAATGTGCGGGAGAGTCTACCGAAGACAACAATACCAAAAAAATAATTTTCCCTAAACAATTAGCCGCCCCAGGTTCATTAATCCCCGAGCGGAATTCTAAACGCTAAAAGGCTCGCGTGAAGCGAGAATAGCTACGTATAAACATGGATGAGTATCTGAGAGGGAGTCGAAGTCGGGGGGAATTCTCCCTCGAGAAACACGGTGTACACGCCAGCGAGAATGGGCTGGAAATCCATAAAAACCAAAAATGGAATATCCGGAAATCGGCAGAGCGAATTTTCGGAAACCCTGAGATGAATTACTCAGGGAAGCCCCCCGAACACGTTGATCCACAAACCTTAATTTTAATTAACTATCTACGCGAACCAACTCAATTCAAACACGAGTGGAATTTCGTACGCGCAAAAGCCCACGTATAACGGGAATGGACGCGCTCTAGCAATTAAACGTGAGTAATTATCCCCTTGAATAACCCACCAAAAATCACGAAAACCACCCAATCATGAGTGAAAAAAAAGGGGGAATCGGCACCTCACAATTTGGATTAAGCGTCACGGTCACCGTTTTAACGGAATAAAATGCGACGTATGGGGCTGAAAACCCCGTAGTCGAATAACTAAAAGCCGAAATGAATTCGGAAAAATACATAAACCGAACTAAAAACTCACTATCTTCCTGTGTTTAGAGGTCCTCTTCCCTTTTCGGACCATCCTGGATCGGTACGGCCCCTCCAAAAGGTATAATAATCCACGTGGCACAATTACGTTGCGTGGACACACTCAAAATTTCGCACGTGACTCATGATCGACGGCGGTCAACGCGGAACTAACTGCCCTAGGTCAGTGTCACGGGCACTAACCGCAGCGCGAATTCTGGCCAACAGAGACGAGCTCTGATTGGCGCAGATTTTCGGCACATCAAGCGTTGGCTTTGTTGGCGCCACCAAAGGCTTTTGGGGAATTCAACTGCGACAAATACTCAATTCTAATTTCTTTAGACGTAACTTTATAAAATTGACTAATGATTACCTGGGCCGAACTGGTGGGCGTTCGGAAAATTACTAAGGGTTTTTGGCGCCTCCTACGGGTCGGTTCTCCTGGATTCACGGGGTTAAAAGACCGATACTACTAATTCTCCTAATTTTTCAAAACTCTAAGCAACCTGGCAATTCACGGGATAAAAGGGTTGCACTTGTTCCTCGTGACCTTCCACCGAAAATCTAAAACGTAACCATCTAACCACCGTAAAATCCATTATAATTTGGAGCGCCGGCATTTCAGCCGGACCTAATCGATTTGCCGTAGGATTAACAATAGGGTGGCTCCCATAAAAATTATCGGATGACTCATAACTTGGCCCTTCTTCGCGATAATTCCATGGGCCCTCAAAAACGCGTGATTATGCCGGTCTTGAGATTAAACAAAATACTATGGAATTAAGACACAAATTTAGCCATACCATGGCGTGGAAACCCCCAAACCTCATGGTCGTCACGAGGATTGGACTTCTGACCACCCCGGGGTGGAAAAGTGAAACGCTCTCTCTCGCTACCTTTTACTCACGGGTCGCCTTCCTATGTCACGGGGGGGTTAGTTGTTTTGATGGCAGTATCGTGTCCTAAGGAACATCCCCACATGTTCATTACAGCAGATAGTTCTCTCTCGCACCAGGGGTTCTCCGATAGAGGCTACCTCGAGGGGTAGAAATAGAAAATCGCGTTCAACTTGGTACCTAAGTTGGAGTCGACAGTCGACACTGGAACCATTATCAACTATCAACAGGACGGAAAAATGAGAAAAAAAAATTTTCATTTTGTCAAAGATTTTTTCTCACCCCATGTGTGTGAATGGCTCTGGGGGATGAACAGTACGGAATAGGAGTGAAGTGGTCAAGACCTTTTTTGCAGAGACTTTTGCGCTCTACAATTTTGTTTACCATGTATTACATCATATCTCGAGACCTTTTCGAGTTATTTTGGAAAAACTCTTTTTTAGGGAAATTTTCAATTTTTTTCACCCTAACCCCGAGGGTAGGTACCCTAATTTACCTACAATTTTTGTCACAGCTTGGCAATCGATTTTCATGCCAAAATGCAGTTTGGCAACTAAAAACATGTATTTTCGAATTACTTTCATTCGATTATAATACGTAACAATTTCCTCAATTATGTTACGTTTATCTGAAACATATCCTCCTCCTTTCGAATTAATCGATACAGATTATATCTATAGGATATAAATTTTCCATTTATTCATACTCTTAGATTTATGTTATTCAACCTGTTACAGGGGTGCTAGAAATGACCGCTACTGAAAGCACGATCAGATTTAGTGGTCACACGCTGGACAAAGCCACGAAAGCCAAGGTGAGTTGATTATTCATAGAATTTTATTTTATAAAATAAATAGTGGGCCCCTCTCTGGTGATTGATTGCGATATTTTCATCATTTCATGTGATTTCCGTTAATGAAATGCGTCAATAATATGTAGAAGAGGGTTTGCTAGATAAGTACAATTAATTTGCCTCCAGTAAATTTCAACGCGCCAATGTTTCTATACTTCTTCTTCATTTGAATAAACAAGCAGGTGACAGGGAGCCTGTGATAATGAACTCGTGTCTGCAGATGTGTTACTCCCATGTGTTATGGTGGACATTTAAATGGTTTCATCAGAATATCTTCGTGAAATTATTTTTCAAGACCCCATTTGGTGATTATTATTTTTTATTACAATTGTTGTTCACGTCTCAATTTAACTTTGATCACTTTATGTGAATAGAAATTTCAAATTAAGAGTCCTACAGCGGACGCGCGTGCTCTCACCTACGCTGATCTATCACCTCATTTACTCCTGAGAAACTTCTTTTTCTTCATTCAAATTTCAAATGTATTAAATTACATGCACTCATAAATGCATTATAAAAATGAATAATATAAAATAATCTTATATAAAAAGGAGAAGTCACACTTTTATTTCCGAATATTCTGAAAGAGCAATCACCGTCATGATGATGATGACATTGATTTTGTTGATGATGTTGACGTTACTGAAGGTGCGCTAATGATGTTGGTGATGTTGATGATGTAGATGATACTGACGGGGCTGACGGTTTTGATGTTTCTGATGATTCTAATGATGTTGTTGATGTTAGTGATGTTAAAGATGTTGGTGCTGATATTGGTTGGAGGAAAGTTCTCGCTGAATCTTGATAAATTTTCGCATTGAACGGATTGTCTTCTTTTATATGAAAAAGAAATGTCACACTTTCATTCCTGAATGTTCTGAAAGAGAAATCGCCGTCATGATGATGATGATATCGATTTTTTTGATGATGTCGGTATTACTGGAGGCGGTGATGATGTTGGTGATGTTGATGATGTAGATGATGTTGGTGTCAGTGATGGTAATATTGGGGATGCTGGTGCTGATGTTGGCGGTGTTGATGGTTTTGATTTTGTTGATTGTTCTGATGATGTTGGTGATGTTAATGATGTTGATGATGTAGATGATTGATGATGGTGCTGATATTGAGGGGGGTGGGGAACTCCTCGCTGGATCTTGATAGGAGCGGATTGCTTGGAAAGGCATTTTCCACACAAATTTTCAAGTCGATATCCCTTACCATTGCAGAAAGAAAACGAAGCTTCCATTGGGAAACAAAGTTTGAAAAAAATCGTCTACATTTTTTTTCATCAATCAATTTCTGGAGCAATAAGGATAATCCATTATTCAACAATATGAAAATGATTTCTACGGTCAAAATGGTTATACCAATTATTGATAAATTTCACTTCCAGCCTGTGAAAATTCTTATATAAATAGGAGATTTCACACATTTATTCCTGAATGAACGGGAAATCGCATGCATGATGATGGTGATACTGATTTTGTTGATGATGTTGACGATATTTATATTGGTAATGTTGCTGTAGATCTACAAAGGGATGTTTCCAATCACGGACAATTATATGTAGCTTTTTCGAGAGTTCGATCATGAGATCCATTGAAATTTTTCACAAGACAACAACGACAAAACGTTAAACTTAAAAATTATGTCTACAAAGAGTTATATCTTTGATTAAATGGTATATATATTTATTATTTATATGTCTATAAATGCAACCAACTTGATGGTATTTAGTACCTCAGATATTCATGGTTTTCCATCGATAACGCCCGTATAATTAACATGGAATTATTTTCTGATCTTCGATACCAACATCATTTCCAACAGAACATGTGTTGTTCCTCAATTGAAGTTTTCATGGATTTCGACGCATCTCCGACCGATTTTCGATGGAAATTTCCACCCGTTTTCAATAAAAAAAATTCATGGATTTTCAAAAGAAGTTTTCATCTTTCCCGCGAATTCCTCCTTAGTATTACTATCGAAATTTATACTCGTGAAATACCATATTGATTCAAACGAACTTACAATATTAACGTGATGAATTATATAAAATCAATCATAATGATAGGAGCGCGGAGCGTGCCTTCGATCCCGTACATAGAAAAACTAGCGGATAATTGCATTTTTTCTAAACGAGTATAGTTTGTAAGGATATTTTTCCGGGTTACACACATGACAAAAGAGTCATATGGGGGTCATATAAGGATCATATACGGGTCACGTGAAGGACATATGGAGGTCATGTGGGGGTCATATGGGGATTATGTGGGGGTCATATGGGGATCATATGGGAATCATGTGAGGATCATGTGCGGATCATGTGGGAGTAATGTAAGGGTCACATATGGATTATGTAGGAGTCACATGAGGTCCGTCAAGTTGGCAGTCCTAGGTGCTCAAATCTGATCCAAAATTTGCGCAAAATTAGGCGCTTTTTTAGGGCCAATTTTGTTTTTTTGATGCTTTTTTAGGATTTCTCAAAATTGGGTTTTTTCAGTTTGAGCATCAAGTTAGCACGAAAAGTGGGGAAGAAAGCGATGAAAAAATCACATCTGGGGGATATTGAATAGATATTGGATAGAAAACTGCGGAAAAAAATTTTTTTTAAACAAGAATGGAAGCGTTTGCAAGGAAACAACGTGGATGAAAAAAGGGTAGGGGACATAGGCATATGGGTATGGCGAATTCCCCGAATCAGGTGCTATTCAATATGACAAAACAAAATTTTGGTGCTCGACCCCCGGCCAACTTGTCCAGGGGATCAATCGAGTCAAGAGACAGGGTCATTAGACATTTCTCCAGTAGTCTCGGAATGATGGACATGCTTGGACTTATTAGGCACTCTTGAATGGAGACAATCGAAATTTTTGTGCTCCGTTTCTCGACCGAGATTCAATGGAAGTACCGTCGAGTCAAGAGACAAAGTCATTGGACATGCCTCTAGTAATCTTGGAGTGGTGGACATGCTTGGAGACATTAGGCGCCTTTGAATGAAGACAATTTAAATTTTGGTGCTCCGTCTCTCAACCGGGATCCAATGGAAGCACAGTCGAGTCAAGAGACAAAGTCATCGGGATTGCCGGTAGCAGTCTCGGAATGGTGGACATACTTGGAGATATTAGGCGCTCGCAAATGGAGGCAATTAAAAATTTAGTGCTTTGTTTCTCGATCGAGATCCAATGGAAGGTCAGTCGAGTCAAGAGACAAAGTCATTGGGAATGTCAGGGTCAGTCTCGGAATGGTGGACATGTTTGGATACATTAGGCGCTCTTGAATGGAGACAATTTAAATTTTGATGCTCCGTCTCTCGGCTGAGATTCAATGGAAGCTCAGTCGAGTTAGGAGACAAATTCATTGGACAAGTCGCCAGCAGTCTCGGAATGGTAGACATGCTTGGAGACATTAGGCGCTCTTGAATGGAAACACTTTGAAATTTGGTGCTCCATCTCTCAACCGGGATATAATAGAAGCACCGTCGAGTCAAGAGACACAGTCATTGGGCATGTTTCGAGCAGTCTTGGAGTGGTGGACATGCTTGGAGACATTAGGCGCTCGCAAATGAAGGCAATTAAAAATTTAGTGGTTCGTTTCTCGATCGAGATCAGATGGAAGCTCAGTCGAGTCAAGAGACAAAGTCATTGGGCATGTCTCCACACAGCCTGAGAATGGTGGACATGTTTGGAAACATTAGGCGCTCGCGAATAAAGGCAATTAAAAATTTGGTGCTTCGTCTCGATTGAGATCCAATGGAAGCTCCGTCGAGTCAAGAGACAAAATCATTGCATATGCCTTGTAACGAGATTTGCTCGTTACGGGTTGAAATCCCCTTAAAAAGATATGTGAACTCTTAACTTAGTGAAGAGAGACAATTAGTGACATCTAGAGGCGGCTGAGGAAAGCCGGGACTAAATGAACTGAGCGACAAACCGATGAAAGACGTAACGCATAGCGGTTATGGGTGAAACCGCGACCCCTGGAGGTCTGGAGGACGTTACTAGACTATCGCTATTTTGGAATTCGCCCAGCATGTGCTATGGGAAAAGGGGCGGACGTACAGGCTGTCCAACTGGGCGATTCCATAGGCTATGTCAGAGTAGACTAGGGACCAACGGCCAGGTGAGAGGACTGGTGCCCCCGGGATCCCGTCGGGTTGATTGGTGGGGATAGGGTAACGGAATGACCTATCGTCGCTGAGATATCCAGACTAGGGGGAGAAGGCCCTAGTAAGATTCTGAGTTAGTCGAACGCGGACGCTCGAGCGGGGAAGTCGAAAGGATTTCTCCGAGATATACTGTGGTGTTGGCTTGAAAGANTGTGGTATTGGCTTGAAAGATGGCCAAGGGAGTAGTGGGCGAATAGTTCAGCGCAACCAGGTGCATAACTGATGGTAGCGAACGTAGGGGGATGCCCCTGGCTCGGCGAAACAAATGACGAGCGCATGGGCCCGTGGGTCTGGAGTAGAGATCGTCCTCCTGTCGACCCGACCATGTGCCGACATTCGAGTACCCGGAGACGGTGACGTGCGATGACCGAAGCGGTAACTGGTGGCCGAGAGTGTGGGTGGTCGTGAAGTGGGTAACAGTGTTCCACTTTGGTCGGATCAGCCTCTCGGTGTCCCAGGCTCTGAGGATTCCCGGCTGATTCGCAATTAGCTCTGAAACACTCCCGAGTCGAAATACTCGGTAGGAGAAAGCCTACTGAGAGAGTTAAAAACCCTCCAGGACGAGTGTAAATTCAATTTGCATGGGTGATTAGGCCGTGAGGCTTAATTTCCAGCCTGAAATAGTGGCTGGTGACGTTTGGCATAAGATACTCCTGGTGGACCTCGCCCACTCTACCGTGTCACACTGATGCTAGCTGGGCAACCCTTTGCCCGGCCACAGAAGTCCTCTGAGTGGACGAGTTTGCCTCAGNGGACCTCGCCCACTCTACCGTGTCACACTGATGCTAGCTGGGCAACCCTTTGCCCGGCCACAGAAGTCCTCTGAGTGGAGGAGTTTGCCTCAGGGGCCGGTTTCCGTCGAACCTCCCGTGCAGGTTCAGCTGGCGCCCGATTATTGAGCGATAGAGACGGCATAAAAAGTAGTTTGGATTTTTCCTGGGTGAACAACCCGGGAAAATATCCTTACAGCCTCTAGCAGTCTCGGAGTGGTGGACATGTTTGGAGACATTAGGCGCTCGCAAATGAAGGCAATTGGAAATTTGAAATTGCCAAATTTTGAATTGTCTTCATTCGCGAGCGCCTAATGTGCCCAAGTATGTCCATTTCGAGGCTGGTGGTAACATGCCCAATGACTTTGTCTCTTGACTCGACTGAGTTTCCATTAGATCTCGATCGAGAGACGAAGCACCAAATTTTTAATTGCCTTCATTCGCGAGCGCCTAATATCTGCAAGCATGTCCACCATTCCGAGACTGCTGGAGACATACCCAATAACTTTGTCTCTTGACTCGACTGTGCTTCCATTTGATGTCGATCGAGAGACGAAGCACCAAATTTTAATTGCCTTCATTTGCGAGCGCCTAATGTCTCCAAGCATGTCCACCACTCCGAGACTGCTAGAAGCATGCCCAATGACTGCCTCTTGACTCGATTGATTCCCTGGACAAGTTGGCCGTGGGTCAGACACCAAAATTTTATTTTGTCTCATTAAAACAGCAACTAATTCGGGGAAGTCACCATACCCATATGCCCATCTCCCCTACCCTTTTTCCATCCACGTTGTTTCCTTGCGAACGCTTCCATTCTTGTTTAAAAAAAAACATTTTTCCGCAGTTTTCTTTCCACCATCCGAGAGCACTTAAAAAGCGCCTGAAAAGCACTGAATTATCCCCTAGGTTTGATTTTTTTTATCGCTTTCTTCCTCACTTTTCGTGCTTACTTGATGCTCGAATTGAAAAAACGCAATTTTGAAAAATCCTATAAGAGCACCAAAAAACCAAAATTGGCCCAAAAAAGTGCCTAATTTTTTCCCCATGTAACTCCTATGTGACCCCATATGACCCAGATATGATTTCTTACAAGGAACACTAGGTAGCTGTCCGCCCCCGATTTTGATGAAACTTGAATATGTTATAGAGGACTCAAAATTAAGTGCCACATATTTTTTTTATAGGCCCATACGTGAGTTTAGGGGGTGAAACTGCCCTCTGAAGTTGGCCACCTCCCGGGGTATTTCTTCAATTGCGCACATAGGGAGAATATTGCGACAAATTTTTTGCAATGTAACAGGAAGCTCATGGAAAATGATTAAGATAGAAATTGAAATCATCTCCGAGGGGTGAAATTTCGGAGGTGAACTACCCCCGTGAAAAGTCATTAATTCAATTAAAAAAAATATATCGCTCCGAATTTCGTGAAACCAATTTCGTTTGAAAGTGCATAAAAAAATACTAAATACCTTTTTTGCATTTTTTTTAAATTGCAATTTAAAGGCAAAAGAAGATCAATTTCCTGGAATTGGCAACGTAGCATAAATGTGGCAAATGTAGCATAAATGTAGCAGTATATTCCAAACACTGACAATAATGTTTGTTTTTAATCCTCCTAGTAACCATCAATTCAAATAATCCAAAAGTAGTCACCTTCCATACATTATTGTCAGTGTTTGGAATATATTGCTACATTTATGCTACATTTATGCTACATTTATGCTACGTTACCCCTCCTAGTAACTATCAATTCAAATAATCCGAAGGTAGTCACCTTCCAAACATTATTGTCAATGTTTGAAATGTACTGCTAAATTTATGCTGCAATGAAACATTGATACCGAAATGCAATCATTATAATAATCACTGGATGATGGAATTTAGAATAGAAATGACCAGTCTTATTGACGGTCAGATAATTCAGTTTTTTGACACATGACGTTTTTATTCAGCTTAATTTTTGGTATAGTCAATATGCAGAATGAATCATATTAAGGATCGTGATTCGTACAGAAATGGTATTCATCAAAATAATGTTGCAAACAAAGTGATTTTTTGCACCAAGAGCATCTTACTACTGCAACATTGGAATAGCCTTCAATGTCACAGTGTAGATGAGACGATTGTCCAAATGCAAAATCGACAGGATTTTCAAATTCATCAGGTTTTTTAACAATATAACCACTTTGAAACCAAGCGTAACGAAATAAATTTTGATACCTTGGTGATGATAATCAATTATGGACTAAAGACTGTAACTTTATTATATTATTCCTCAAGTGTAAATTAAGATCATAGTCAAGGAGTACAACAGTATCCGAAAAATGACGGACATAATTTTTGCATATTCTGAAACCATATACATCAAGGGGTTGAATTTTTACAGTTGTACCCTTTGGTATCAACGCAGCTAACAATTGTTCATTTGGAGGAGTTGCTTCTTGTACCGCTTGAGGACAGTGCCTGCTCCACGAATCTATCAACAGTAGATTTCTAGGTCCCACATTCGGAAAAAATACTTCCTTTAACCAGGTTTTAAAATGCTCTAAAAAATCAAGTACTTTTTAATAATACCAATTGTTGTATTGAAAATATCATAGGCTCTTATGTCTTGAATATCATCTCACCTGAAGTAAGTTTCCCCGATTTTGAAGCCATGACGAAAACATTGGATGGTCGAAAAAGATTGTGTTCCACCATTGGGCCAAAAGTTCCGGAAGTTCTTTCAAAACCAAAAAGAGAGGTGATAGTAATTTACCATCAGCAGAAATGGTGGGTTTTATCGTGTAACTATGTGTTGTTGAGGTTACCGATTGTACTATGCACGTCACTTGTTTTGCGCCTTCCTCAGCTAAAGTACGCCCTGAATGAATTTCTAATTGAAAACCACTTTGATCAGAATTATAGATATTTTCTGGGCCATAGGTAGCAAAATAAGGCTGAACTTCCTGGAGAAATTCGTCTGATTGTTTTTGTAAAGCTTCTCGATTCTCCAATGTTTTCGGCGTAACGAATTTATTAATGTTTCGGGATGTAATACGGTGTGCCTTCTTGAAATAATGCAACCACCAGGACGAAGCCTTGAAACGAACGTCTCTGAATCCGATTTCTTTTTGGGCTTGCAGAGCCCACCCTTCGTACATCAGTATCGTGAATGATTAATCCCGCATCAATAGCATTCTTCATATTTTTCAATGTGTACTCCGAAATACGTTTCAACTTCTGCATATATGTCCCTCTTTATTTATTTGGTACGCCCAGCGTCCTAACTGTCGACTTGATTTCACCTTTTTAAATCGATGTGCATCAGTTTTTACAGAAAGGTTTTCCTTCGTTTTTGCTTCTCCAGAACTCAACTGCTCTCTTTTTATAGTCGAAATCTACGGGTTCCTCATTCTCCAAACAACTTTCAGATGATTCTTTGGTATGTGGTTGAAATTCTTCATCCTCGACCGCCATCATTTCTATATCTTTATAAGGCTCTTGAGCCTTAAAATCTAGAGAGCCTAAATCTAGAGATGTTTCTTCAATCATGTCAACGCCATTGTATTCCTCCATGGATTGAATTAATATCCTTTGGAATGTGTCCGCTAATTCGCGTTCCTCATTGTTCACAGGCATTTCAGCAAGATTGAGCACTTCAAATGTTGTCATGAGAAGTCTGATAACGTTGATTGGATTAACTTTCATTATGAAACGGGCACAGAAAAACGATGCCCACGGAGAGACCATTTTTGTTGATGGACACTTGTAAACTGATTGTGTTTTCATGAGGAATTAAAACGTGAAACATCGATATTGTAAGCCGTGCATATTTATCACCGTGATGTAATTTTTAAACAAGACAGATGACCTTCGAATGGATATTTTTATAACTCTGGCATATTGTTCTAATGTGGATTTGAATTATCGCGACAAAGTCATTATCATACGTCTTCATTAAAATCTTTTCAAAAACAATATAAACATCAGGGTCGTAAGATCATCTCATTTGAAAATTATTTTCAATTCATTCTATTCTACACCACTGGCCAAATTTTTTCCAGGACAGATCCAAAAGAGACATCGCGTGTTTTTTTCCTGCTTTTTCAAATCGGAATCATTCCATAAAATTCCGGGCAATAGTTTTTTCATGGGGAACCTGACTCTTTGCGGGGGTAGTTTGACCCCCAAACTTCATCCTCCGGAGACGATTCCAATGGTTTTTCTCATCATTCCCCATGACCTTTTTTTTATACTGCAAAAAATTCCAAAGTACGCCAATTCCAGGAAATTGATCTTCTTTTGCCTTTAAATTGCAATTTAAACAAGCAGTATGACGGAAGCTATTTGACAGATCACTCATTACTGTTATTTTTTGTGTAAATTTTTTTTCTTCAATTTTAGTTTCTACCAATTCCATTGGTAGTATGCTTCCGAATGGAACTCGATCCATGTTTCTTAGAGATGAAAACTTATTGGTTGGTATTTTTGAAAATGTTATGGCCAACAATACTCAAATTTCATTACCTTTTGATGTACCATAGACTCTGCCCCTTTTACGTATGTACATTTTTTCTTCCACCCATTAAAATAGAGAAGCAGCAATATTTTGAAATTTAGCTGAATAATATTATATTTTGAGAGCGGAGTTACTGTTTTAAAAAATTTCAATCATGACTTGTTTTTTGTTTCGTTCATACGATTCTTCATATAATTCAGCAATTATTCCTTAAAATTACATAATAAGACTATAATTTCTTACTCTATTATTACATAATAATACTCTCTTTTAAACGTTCATTCTTCTGACTGTATTGTGACTCTCTCATCGAGTTCGATCTGGCCATGAAAACTTATTTGCGATCCACTGTTTACGCTCCATTCGAACTCGTCAAATTCATCGTCATTCGTTTTCCTCTTTCTAAATCCTCATTCTCATTCAATTTTTCGATTTTTTGTCTCTTCTTTTCTGTCCACATATGTATGTATACAGAGACTATGTTCAGGTGATTGATTAGAATAAATAGGGAGTGAGAGTAAGTAAATATGCGAATCACTAGTGGTTACATAGGTAGCGTGCGGCTGCGGTGGTCATAAACCCGTTACCTCATTTTCTCTATTTCAATAAAATAAAAATAATTTTTTTTTTCTGTGATATGATCTTTCTAAGTCAGCCTAGAGTGAAAATGAACAGTTAAATATAGATGCGTTGATCCTTTTCTTCGCAAGAATCTTTGATAAATTGTTCTATCTTAGTAGCTATTGAATATATTGACCTAAAATTGGATATAGGAATGTTATTTGACAATCCTACCTAGTAGTCCATGTTTCAAAAGGTTTCCCTGATTTTAATCCATGTTATAGTGTTCAAGAGTGAATTCTGACCAAAAAAATACAAAAACGGTAATATCTTGAAAAGTTTCTACAGAGAGATATACATATTTTGATTGATGCAGATAGATGACATCAAGACGAACATTTTGAACAAAAAAATTGCAATCGGTTGTATAATTTTGAGATATTGAGCAAAACAGCTTCACATAAAAAGTTGAATATCTCCGAAACTACTACTCCGATTTTGCTCATCCGAAAGACCAAGCTTCGTTATCATAAGGCCTGAAATCCTACCAAGTTTGAAGTTTTTATCTCGATTATTTTCTAAGTTATCATGTTTACAAGCAATTTCAAATGAAAAAACGAGGATAAAACCACATTGCTTGGGGTGTAATGGTTTTTTTTCGATCCATTTAGAAAGGTATCATCACGACGAGTATTTTGAAAAAAAATCGCATCAGTCGAATGGTTCAGGAGATATCGGCAAAAAACGATTTTTGAGGAATTGCTGTATCTCAGGAACCGCTCAACCCATCGAGCTGAAATTTAGCCCAGTTTTGAGTATCAATAGTACCATATGGCAGCCAAAATGTCAAGTTCTTTGCGCTAAACGTTCTCGAGTTATGGAGGCAATTGGGGACATACGCACACACATGACCACAGACATACACACATATATACAGACATTTTTTAAAACCATCATTTCTTCACGTTTCATAACATTTCTAGGCATTTCCACCTAAAATTAGGAAATCGAAAAAAATTACAATTACATAGCTTCCATCCGGAAACAAAAAGAATGCAAAAAAGGTATTTTGTATTTTTTTATGCACTTTCAAATGAAATTGGTTTCATGAAATCCGGAGCGATATATATTTTTTTATTGAATAAATGACTTCAGAGGGTATTCACCCCTCGGAGATGATTTCAATTTCTATCTTAATCATTTTGCATGAGCTTCCTGTTATATTGCAAAAAAATTGTCTAAATATTCTCCCTATGTGCGCAATTGAAGACATACCCCGGGAGGTGCTCAACTTCAGAGGGCAGTTTCACCCCCTAAACCCGCGTATGGGCCGATAAAAAAAATACGTGGCACTTAGTTTTGAATCCTCTATAACATATTGAAGTTTCATCAAAATCGGGGGCGGACACCTACCTAGTGCTCCTTGCTAGTCCAGGCAACGTGACATTTAAATACGCGTGGGAGGTAACCACTTTGCGTTTTTCATAAAAAGTTATATTTTGGTTGTTTGACACGTTGCGGGGGTGTTTCATGTTTTCAAATTTTGCGTGGGGGTTGAAAAAAAAGAAAACTACCCTGAAATATGATTTTTTCCAAATAACTCGCAAACTACATGAAATACGAATAAAAATATGGCACACAAAATTGTAGAGCGTCAAATTCTCCACAAAAAATGTCGAGAGCACTTCAGCTCTATCTGTTGGGAACAATGATGAGGAGTCGGGCTGACAGCACACTGGCTGACTCTCTGACACATATACGTTGTCGTACGTGTACGAGCCGGGCTAGCGATAATTCGACTCGCTTCAAATGTATTCAGTGCTATCAAATAAATTGTTCAGAGCAGACGTGCCTTGTACGATTCAACCACTGTACTCTATACACCTGTTACCAATCATCTAAGTCCACAGTCCTATTCACATAGTCCACTGATTTCAGCACTATCTGCCACCGTTCACCCCCCGGAACTGTTTAAAGGCTGGATGTACGAAAACAATTTTTTTTCGATGTAAAAATGGATATTTTTATTGTAATTTTTTTTTATCTGTTGAAAGAACAAAAGTTTTTCTTCTCCAACTTTTTTTTTAGGCAGGACTAATTTGGTAAGAATCACTACTAATAACTTGCAATCCAATCGATGAGTCAATTTTTTATTCATTTCATAATGTTTATAACAACATTTTTTACAAATTGTGTCTCGATCGTATCAGTGTATCTCTTATAGATTGGAAATTAAACGTAATTTTCAGTTCCATCCCCTAAATTCGGCTCCGCGACGGAGAACCTCTACTGATACAGAACGATATACCTTCGTTTCGTTCCCACCACTGAAATGTAGTATATACTGGAAAGGGCACTGCCATGCTAGGCCCGTAAGCGGAAAACGAGCCAGAGAGAGGTAGATTTTCAAGGATACCTGTCTCACTCTAGCAGGCGTTGCGCATGCGTAGAACGAGCATGTACATGCGAGTTAAAAAGCTTATGTACTCTGAGTGGTGCACACTCAATTGTTGCTATTGTATTGTTGAATTGTATATTTTTTTGTATTTTTCCCATGTGGAATTATTTTAATTAAATTGTAAATGGCCCGAGTATTATTACATTGGAAAAAAATGATCAATTCTATGTTATAATGATGCAACAAAAAAAATTGAACGCCAATACTGAATTCTATACGTTCTAGAAGGTAAGAAAACTTTTTGAGCGGACGGTACGAGAGAGATAGGTATCCTTGAAAATCGCCCCTCTCTGTCGGCTCGCGTCAGGCGGATCAGTGCCCTTTCCAGTATATACTACATTTCAGTGGTTCCCACTTACTACAGCTTTGCCCCCACGGTTTGCTCATGCGCGTGAAGGCAACGTCTGACCACTCCAGAATAAATGTAAGAATCATTTGAGGTTTTTCATGAACCGTTTACTTTCTGTTTCTCTCCCTCGCTCATTCTTCCTAATGAAAATGAAATGATAAATTAGTAGTTAATCAATTATTGAATGTTCAATGAAAATTATAAATAAATTAGTTCATCATATTGTCTAGAACTTTTTATTTCACAAACGGTTGAGTTGAGGGGAAAAAACAGGGATTTTTCTTAACATATTTTAAACACAAAAAAAATGTTTTCGCATTGGAAATCGATATTTTCGCTTCCAAATGGAAGCATTCTAATCGTTTAAATTTAAATTTTTGGTTTTTGGTGTTATATCGCCCTATTGTGATCCAAAAAGTCAGAAATATATGTGTGTGCTAAAATTTTTGTTCAAATGTTCGCTAATGAATGGAGGGAATTGAATTTTGTTTTCAAAGATAAGTATTGTTGAGCCCTATCGATCGCTATTAATTAAAATTTAATTCATCTATAAGTTTTTTCAATTTTTGAATTTTTTTTAGAAAATCGGTTGTCCTATGATAACTAAAAAAGATGTTCTGAATGGATTGAATGATGGCTTAAAAAATTTGTTTAGATGATCCATTGACCGAGTTCGAAGATGAAGGCGATAGCAATAATCGTTATTTTGATTTACTCGAAAATTCGCAAAATTTTTTTTTTTTAATCAGTATTCCAGGGATATATTGGAACATCATGCTTCAAATTAATTTAATCAAAGCTTAAAATATTTGTTTTAATGGCATTGAGTCAAAATTAAAAGATGATTACGATAGCTATATTGGTTGATTTGATTTTTATGATGATAGTTTAAAATTTCGAATTTTTCATGAATTTCCCTGAGAGCTTTTGGATAGTTTCTTCAAATGAGATGTTTCAAATCCATTCGAGTATGTGTAAATAAAATTTTTCTGTTATAATTTTATCGAAGGCCTCAGTGGAGAGATAGAACTGTAAAAAAGACAATCGGTTGTACAGAAGTCATTTTTTGACATTTTCATCAATCACTTATTCACACGAAATTTTTATATAACTTTGTTATTGAAAAATTAGTTGAATTCTGAAGTACTCAATGGAATTGCAATTTTCAGGTCCACATGCCCTGAATGAAAATGATTAAATATTTTGAAAATTCGAACAATCATTTTCCTGAATTTTCAATCCACTGAAAATTCAGTTGGATGTAATGATCAATTTCTGCAACCAGTTCGGGAATTCTTGATGTCATTGAAATATCAATGATAATCTAATATGGATAACCCAATTATTCCGAATTTTCAAGCTCATTCAGGTATTCTATGAACAATTTGACCTTAAATTGAATTTAAATTTACAACATTGAGAAATCTGTTACAGCTATTGCTTAAATTTCAACAAATTTCAAGTGGAGTGAAATGCAATTTTCACTTATTTAAAAAAAAAATTTCCCCTGATATTCACATAAAACGTTTTAATTCTCAGATATGCCTACTTGTTGGATGGCGGGTGTGGACACAATAAATGGTACACGGGTTTTATTATTAGAACACTGGTTTATTGGTTAAAGCACGTCTCGCGTCTTGTCGTGTAGAGTGTAGAATGAAGAGTGAACTCTCTCGAGTCACAACCTGTTAGAGACGAGAGCGGCGCATGCGCAAGATCCCTCCTCACCATAGCATATATACATGTATTAAACCATAAATGCAATTCTAGTGGGACCGGGAGCTGGCGCCATCTTTCCAATACTCCCGACAGCTTCCGAGTCCTCCCGCCATAACTGACCTCGGTCTCGCTTCAATTTAAATACTCTTTTTTCCTAAACAGACAAAAAAACAATTCTTACATATTTACATTCATTATTTTGTCAACTTGGCGTTTGCGTAGTTGAAACGCCAGAGGTTTGCTGAATACGTCAGCCAATTGATTCCTGGAACTTATCCAGTTTACTTTGATCAGATTGAGCTTGACACATTCCTTGATATGATGAGCTTTGACAACTATATGTCTTAATTTATTTCCCCCACTCATCTCAGCACTACACGTCGCCGCCTTATTATCACACCACAAGGTCATTGGCATCTGGGGTGGAAAAATCAGTTTCAAGGAGTTTTATATCGACAACATCTCTTGACTCGCCTCACTCATCACAACATGCTCGACTTGACATGTAGAGAGAGCCACATAGGACTGTTTGTGAGTTCTCCAGATAATCGAATCACCAAACAGTTTATTCACATACCCACACGTGGTTAATGAGCCTTTGCAAACCTTTCAAACCACCAATGAAAATTGGACAAATGCTCCCCAGTACTAAGGATCGGAGACCACCACTCAGTCTCCCAGGGGTGTACGAAATTCCTTGCTCTTGTTGAAAAGTGTACATTGGTGAAACCGGGAGGAGGATCAGTACACGGATCAAAGAACACCAACGGTGTGCAAAAAATGGCCATATCTCGCAATCTGCACTGGCGGAACATTGGATGGACACTGGACACTCTATCCAATATGACAAGACAGAAATACTTGCCAGCTCACACGGATATTTCGCTAGAAAACATCGCGAAGGTCTCGAGATCCAAAAACATCCGAATAATCTCAATAAGGATCGAGGATACCAAACCAATCCAATTTGGCACACCGTCCTCCCGGTTTTTTTTTAATTGACCAGCTGATCAATTAAAAACATCTTGATTGGCTGGGATACCCCCCACCACTCTACCTACCCCTTCCTGGGGTCAGGGGAGATATAAGGACCTTTCTTACAACAGGGAGCTTCAGAATCGGAGCAACCTAGCCCTGATGATGCAGACTGAAATGTTTGCGAAACGTCGGCAAAAAGCTGAATCGAGATGCGGCATCCATCCGGAAGCCATCATAATGAATAGGTCATTATATTTCATACAAGTCCCAACAGGTCTTAGAGGGATTCCTCCCCCATGCGAGTCGATGACTCATCGATGACGTAATCCGTCTAGAAAATTCCATGACGGTGGCACCGCCACTAGTATCATATTCCATACAAGTCCCAACAGGACTCAGGAAGTACCCCCACCACGCCCCCGAGTTGATGAAGATGACTCATCGATGATGTCATCCGTCTAGAAAATTCTAGAAAGTACCCCCACCACCCCCTGACTTGATGAGTCATCAGTCAGAATGACTCATCGATGACGTCATCATTCTAGAACCTACCGCGATGGTAGCGCTACTATTCCAGAACCTTCCACGACTTATGGCGCATCTGATGGAACCCGTCCATCCTACCTACTTTCACTTCCCCATTGTAGTTACCACAGATAGTTGTATTGGGAAGAATAATCAATCCAGTCCTTTATTATTCGTTTAACTTGATTGTTATTTATTCAATTGCGTCTAGAAGTATGTACAAAAGTTGCAGCAAGTCAGTTGTTCGATTTATTGAGTATTGGGCCATTAAAACCAGACTGAATTCGTATTCGCAATCAAATCAAATTTTATAAAAGTACGGCGCGACGTGTTGTATGCATGTGAGACTCAGATACCTGTGTGCCATGGTTGAACTTACGTAAAGATCAAGCGAGACGCTGCACCATGACATTTCATGGGTTACAGAAAAAATATCCTCATTACTGGTCTCTTCTAAATTTACTTATTGTCGAGACATTTGAAAAAAAAAGACTTAAGAAATCATTCCCTTCATTGTCCTGTCAATGACGAGTACAGTTGAGTTTTTACCGTAATATTCAGTTGTAGTTGGAGATTATTTTGCACTTCAAAATTTTGACCGTTGTTGCGGTCTTGAATTCCGCAATAAATTTCTCAAGTACTGAATTCGAGTAACATCGATACTTGTTCCAAGTATTTTCTTTTTTTTAATCGTTATTTTATATCGCTTCGTTCCGATTAGGGTATGCTGCGATGGTGATCAAGACTTTAAATCGTGAGATCTCACCATTCTACCCGGCCGGGTTTTGAACTCAGAACCTTTCGCACGTGAGATAACGAATTTACCCACTGCGCCAAGCCACCGGGCCAAAGTATTTTTGTTACTTTTGATAAGTACTAATCTGGTACTCAGTGCAAGTCCTTTTGATCTTTCAATAAGTGCAATTGGTATTTGTCTCATATACCTAGACACCTGCAGCATGAAAATAGCATTCACTTCATTTATCACTTCGAGAAAGTACAGAATTACTCGTTTTTCCATAAACCCCTTACCACTGGGCTCAAGTGTTTTCGCTACTGATCATGAATATTTTTTTAAAGTATGTATATCAAAAATGAAAAATTCCTGTCATTCTCTTTATTCCTAGGAAAGTTGAAGCTGTTGAATACAGTAGAGTTCCCTTTTTTTCCCGGCTCGGGCGGTGTCCTCGAGTGAATGTCATATGAAATCCGAATAATGAAATTTCTCCCACTCCGACGCTGTGGGGCGCATTGGAGAGGGAAGGTGACTGTTGGGTAGGGGGAGTCGTAGTAGTGGGAGAGTAGCAACATAACCTACGCTTGTCACCATGTGGCAACCATCCCGTTACTGAGACACTGCGCAATTCTCCGTGCATGACATTGAAAACAAGGATGCAGAGTGTATGAGGAGTGAGAGAACTCTTTTGATGGAGAACAAGCCCATAGGAGAAGAGAAGACAAATTATGGAAGCGGAAAGTGAAGGGAACTCTGCTGTAAATTGAAATACGTTTTCAAGAAGCATCGATGTTAGCATTAAAAAAAAATCAAAGAGAACTAGAATTTAGAAAAAAAAATTCCCGCGCCGCCTACCCGGGATTCGAACCAGGGTCGTCCAGTTACGCGTCAAGCACAGAACTATACTGAGAAAAAAAATTTCTAATATCTGAAACATATTTTCTTGAGACAAGTAAATTTTCTTCAATCGCTTAATTCTCTCAAGCATTTTAACTCACATGACCCGAGAAAGGCCTTATGCTTTAAAATATTCTTATACTCAAGTATGTTTTTGTCGCAAATAAACTTACGTAAATCGCGTAGAAGAATCGTCAATCTTCGAGTCTTTATTGTTTTCATGATTTTTTCGTTATGCACTTCCAATATTACAATATGCAAAATATTCATGACGTAACGCGGCGCGATAGTGATGAATGAAAATTTATTTGAGTTCCGTGAAGTGCACAGATTCCGAGATTTAAGCCATTGAAAATAATTTACTTGTCTCAAGAAAATATGTTTCAGATATTAGAAATTTTATTTCTCAGCGTACTAAGTACAAGTACTAAGACGCGTCTACGGAATATCTGTCAGCTGTATCAAATAGGATACAGCTGCATCTGACTTTTTTTTCACTTCATAGCAAATTATAAACCCGTTTTGTATCTGGCGGATATAAAATGGTAAGAAACGATCAATAAAAGCTATGTATTATGCATAGAAATCCATAACTTCTGTTGAACAGTCCTATCTATATATTTCACCCTGCAAAATTTCAACCCAGTAAACATAGTGCTCATCATAATGCTCGGTATTGTCGACAGGTAACACTTGAGAATTACTACAGTAATTTGATAGCCCAACATATTGAGCGTAAGCAGCGGCTAGCTAAGCTCGAGGAATCATTGAAGGATGAGGGTCTTTCTGAACAGCAGAAACAGGAGAAAAGGCTTCAACATGCTCAGAAGGAGACGGAGTTTTTGCGCCTGAAGCGTTCCAGGCTCGGTGTTGAAGATTTTGAACCACTCAAAGTCATAGGTCGTGGTGCCTTCGGCGAGGTATAGTTACACCCTATTGCCATGCATAGAAGTTTTTAATTTAATTTTTGCCGTATAAGTATTGTTCATCAAACGTCCAAAAACAACTTTTCTAGCGTATATGATTGCAGCCCTCGCCTTCAGTTCGCGCTGCAAACTCATATTCACCAGAAAATTTTATTTCCGCCTGGCGACGCAGGCGATGCTATTTATGTTTGCAGAAGACTTCTCCTTTCCACACACCAATTATTGGTACTAGAGCGATAGTGATATTGACTTGACAGTAAAGTCTTTGCATGGATGTTTCTCTTCCTGAATTATTTGTTCGTAGATATTCAGTACTGAAATCGTATAGTGGGAGCTGAATGTGGCACCTTCCGTAATCAATCTATTGGGTTATTGCAAAAGTAATTTCTTTTTTTTTCGATCGCAATGAAACAAATTTTGTAATAATCAGTAAACATCTGTATGAAAATAAAGGGAAAAATGAAGTTGAATCAATTATATATTTGTAAAGTCAAGTTTCTCTCGTTTCATGAAAGGGAAATCGCGTATTCGGCGTTTGCCATCACGGGAAAACGATATTCTAAATATAGCAGCTAGAATGATGTGTTATGTCGGAAAGGACGAAACCTCTACAATGACTGTGGGTTAGTAATGAACAAAAATGACCCAAAAAAGTGTGTTGACTTTTTATGAATAACCTCCAGAATTTAGTGTCTAATCTCAATGAGAACAATTACAAGAAACAATCGCTTGAAATTGCGGTTCGAAATTTAATCGATTGACGATTAATTAATGAAATTTTTTTTCATAAATGTGCATAAATTTCCCATTATTCGCTCGTTGTTTTTAGTCGAACTTTACGGTTAATAGTACGGACGGAAAGATGATTTCGAAAGGATTAACAAGGTTTGAAATTTTTCAAATTTCAGCAATTTTTTTTTATCTGATTAAATTAAGTTGACAATAAATGTAATTTATGACGTACGTGAGAAATGTCGTCGATAGATTACACTTTCTTACTTTTTGAAATTTCGATTATTTAAATAATACAACATTAAAATAATTACACCACATTGTATGATTGATGAGATAGAATAGAATAGAATTTTATTTCATTGGTGCTACAATTACTGTTTTACACCTACACAAGCCTCTCCTTCTCAACACAATAATAACATGAATAGATAAATGAAAAAAATACAAAAATTGCTTTAGGTATGAACCTAAATGTAGCCAACATACAGAATACCTAAAGGCAAACAGATATTTCCAGAAAACAGTGCGGACCTATGCCATCGTCACTCCGCTCCCCGCGATTCACGAGTAAGAAAGCACTTAATAAATGAATAATATATTAAGAAACATTTTTAAGATATGGCGACGAAATTTAAGAAAATTTTCGCGAATTGGCAACAATGACAAATGCTGCAGACGTGTCCGTTTTCGATGTCCCATCCTGCCACTGATTTGGCTCCCTCTGCATCGCCTATGTCTTCCGACGTCACTCTCGTGCCTTTGCTTCTCCTTAGCCCCTTCCACGCTACTCCACTCGCTGTTTCCAAGCCTCCCTCACTGACCAAAAGTTGTCGCCAGTAATGCTTTTATGACTGCCAAATCCTTCAAAAATTTTTGCATTTATTCTCGTGGCAGAACTATCCATCACAGCCATCACTTCCTCTAGCTCTCACTTTCCTCTTCATTTATAGTGGAGGTAAATTCTTCTTTCTGGTCGTAGCCTCTGTGTATGCGTGTTCAGC
>NW_021680966.1:196933-212585 GCF_001412515.2 Diachasma alloeum
TCGCTCCTCTCTCTCTCGCTCCTCTCTCTCTCGCTCCTCTCTCTCTCGCTCCTCTCTCTCTCGCTCCTCTCTCTCTCGCTCCTCTCTCTCTCGCTCCTCTCTCTCTCGCTCCTCTCTCTCTCGCTCCTCTCTCTCTCGCTCCTCTCTCTCTCGCTCCTCTCTCTCTCGCTCCTCTCTCTCTCGCTCCTCTCTCTCTCGCTCCTCTCTCTCTCGCTCCTCTCTCTCTCGCTCCTCTCTCTCTCGCTCCTCTCTCTCTCGCTCCTCTCTCTCTCGCTCCTCTCTCTCTCGCTCCTCTCTCTCTCGCTCCTCTCTCTCTCGCTCCTCTCTCTCTCGCTCCTCTCTCTCTCGCTCCTCTCTCTCTCGCTCCTCTCTCTCTCGCTCCTCTCTCTCTCGCTCCTCTCTCTCTCGCTCCTCTCTCTCTCGCTCCTCTCTCTCTCGCTCCTCTCTCTCTCGCTCCTCTCTCTCTCGCTCCTCTCTCTCTCGCTCCTCTCTCTCTCGCTCCTCTCTCTCTCGCTCCTCTCTCTCTCGCTCCTCTCTCTCTCGCTCCTCTCTCTCTCGCTCCTCTCTCTCTCGCTCCTCTCTCTCTCGCTCCTCTCTCTCTCGCTCCTCTCTCTCTCGCTCCTCTCTCTCTCGCTCCTCTCTCTCTCGCTCCTCTCTCTCTCGCTCCTCTCTCTCTCGCTCCTCTCTCTCTCGCTCCTCTCTCTCTCGCTCCTCTCTCTCTCGCTCCTCTCTCTCTCGCTCCTCTCTCTCTCGCTCCTCTCTCTCTCGCTCCTCTCTCTCTCGCTCCTCTCTCTCTCGCTCCTCTCTCTCTCGCTCCTCTCTCTCTCGCTCCTCTCTCTCTCGCTCCTCTCTCTCTCGCTCCTCTCTCTCTCGCTCCTCTCTCTCTCGCTCCTCTCTCTCTCGCTCCTCTCTCTCTCGCTCCTCTCTCTCTCGCTCCTCTCTCTCTCGCTCCTCTCTCTCTCGCTCCTCTCTCTCTCGCTCCTCTCTCTCTCGCTCCTCTCTCTCTCGCTCCTCTCTCTCTCGCTCCTCTCTCTCTCGCTCCTCTCTCTCTCGCTCCTCTCTCTCTCGCTCCTCTCTCTCTCGCTCCTCTCTCTCTCGCTCCTCTCTCTCTCGCTCCTCTCTCTCTCGCTCCTCTCTCTCTCGCTCCTCTCTCTCTCGCTCCTCTCTCTCTCGCTCCTCTCTCTCTCGCTCCTCTCTCTCTCGCTCCTCTCTCTCTCGCTCCTCTCTCTCTCGCTCCTCTCTCTCTCGCTCCTCTCTCTCTCGCTCCTCTCTCTCTCGCTCCTCTCTCTCTCGCTCCTCTCTCTCTCGCTCCTCTCTCTCTCGCTCCTCTCTCTCTCGCTCCTCTCTCTCTCGCTCCTCTCTCTCTCGCTCCTCTCTCTCTCGCTCCTCTCTCTCTCGCTCCTCTCTCTCTCGCTCCTCTCTCTCTCGCTCCTCTCTCTCTCGCTCCTCTCTCTCTCGCTCCTCTCTCTCTCGCTCCTCTCTCTCTCGCTCCTCTCTCTCTCGCTCCTCTCTCTCTCGCTCCTCTCTCTCTCGCTCCTCTCTCTCTCGCTCCTCTCTCTCTCGCTCCTCTCTCTCTCGCTCCTCTCTCTCTCGCTCCTCTCTCTCTCGCTCCTCTCTCTCTCGCTCCTCTCTCTCTCGCTCCTCTCTCTCTCGCTCCTCTCTCTCTCGCTCCTCTCTCTCTCGCTCCTCTCTCTCTCGCTCCTCTCTCTCTCGCTCCTCTCTCTCTCGCTCCTCTCTCTCTCGCTCCTCTCTCTCTCGCTCCTCTCTCTCTCGCTCCTCTCTCTCTCGCTCCTCTCTCTCTCGCTCCTCTCTCTCTCGCTCCTCTCTCTCTCGCTCCTCTCTCTCTCGCTCCTCTCTCTCTCTCTCTCTCTCTCTGCCTCCTCTCTCCTCTCTCTCTCCTCTCTCTTTCTCTGGTGAGTTTCTGTGCATACACGGTTCTTGTCGCTCCCTGCTCGAACGTTTTTGCTGCTTATTTCTCCCCACGGGCGCTTTCTGTTGCAGGTTAATTGCACGCCTTACTTTGGTACCATCAATTGGAGACGTTTTTCCTCCTTGTTGGTTGTGATGCACATTTTTTGTTGGCTTTTTAAATTCGGCTGTGCCGTGCCTGACCTGCAAATTTTTCCCTGGCATTGTCAGTTGGCTGTCTCTCTCTTTTTCTACTGTGCTGCCAGTTCTGGTGAGTGGATTTCACAATAAGTGGTCAGCGGTGAGATCTCCACCCTAACAACTGCTCTCGATGTTTACCGACGTTATCGACTGTGGTGTGATTACCAGCACAGTATCCTGCTTCTGGTCCCATTCACCAGTTTTTCAGCGAACAAAACGGCGGATCCTGAACGGCTGCTCTGTGGGAAATGTGATCCTGCTGGCTCGAAGCTGGTGCATTGTCGTGTGTGCGACCTCCACTTTCATCCATTGTGTATAAAAACTCAGCTTGTCTCAAATGAGAATGGATCAAAACTTCGACTGTGCCAGCCGTGCTACTCAGCAAGAAATATTCCTTCACCGCTCCCAAGTATTCAAACTCGGAACAATTCCGCCAGTTCCGCGGGTTCGGGCTCTTCACGTTCTCGGGCTGCCTGCTGGACATCCACAAGCTGGGCAATCCACACTGTCTGATGCTGCCGACGCCAACATTCTGGAAACTCTGCATGCTATCAATAAGCGGACTGAGGACCTCGATACTCTCTCCATTGGCGAGAAGGTATCCATATGTCCATTGGCTTGAAGCTCGACTCTCCTGAGCTTGTCCGTGCCATTATTAATGCCAAGAAGTCTAGAGGGCAGCTCATGTTCTCCACCATCGACTGCGCTTCTCTAGCGTCCTCTTCCACTACTACCAGCTTAGGTGGTGCTGACTTCCTTATCAATGTCAGTGAGCTCATCCCCTCGAGGGTCTACCGACTCTTGGGCCAAGCTCGGTCCACTCTGAAGACAACCGGCTTCAGATTCGTCTGGGCCAAGAACGACGTCGTCTACGCCAGATTGAAGGAGGGTGATCTTCTCCACACGATCAACTCCAATCAGGACATTGACCATATTGCAAGACTTTATTCTGCCAAATCTTCCTGAGATTTAGTCCAGGTTCCTCGCACCATGTCATCACAACCGGCCACTCCACAGGATAATTCTTTTTACACCTCGTTACCCCCGACTACTACCTCTTCACTAAGATCGTCTCCAGCTTCAGCTACCGCTAATCAATTTCATACTTGCTGCTTAAATGTAAACTCTCTCCGATATCGTCTTGATACCATTAAATGTTTTCTCAGCTCCCAGTCGTTGATTTATCATGTCATTGTGGTCACTGAAACCTGGTTTTCCGCAACTATCCCCAGTTCAATCCTCAATATTCTCAATTATAACTTCTTGAGGCGTGATCGTAACGAGCACGGGGATGGCGTCGCCGTTTACTACCACCACTCCGTTAACGCCACGGTCATCTCCGCTTCCACTGGAGTCTGTTTTGTCAAGCCTGGCAATGTCGAGTATCTTTTCTGCGAGGTTAAACCGGTGAATACTTCCGCTATTTTTGTTGCTGCAATCTACCGCCCGCCTCATGCTCCATTTCACGTGCCTATCAACTTTACTGAGCTCCTGGCGACTGCTCTTGATGGTTATAGTCACAAAGTGATCATGGGTGACTTCAATGCTGATCAACTGGCTGACTATAATGCGGATGCATCGTATGTTCGTTCGCTAATGGCTGATCTTTCGTTGAAGTTGGTAAACCATGGCGTCATTCACTCTACTGTCGCATGTTCCACGTGGCTCGATCTCCGCCTTGTGGATGAAAGCAACTCCGTCACTGGCTGGTTTACTTCTGTTTGGCCCATGGCTGCTGGACATCATCTCATCTCTGCCTCGTTAGCTATTGAAGGGTGCAAGCCGCGTGCCTCGACCATCCTGTCTCGTCAGCTGTCTCCCCTCCAGAATGATGATGTTGCGGAGGATTTCCAGAGGTCTCTCCACTGCAGTGCTGTGTCCGATCCGCTTGATCCTGATAGGCTCGCTGAGGCTTTCACTGGCACATTCTTGGCGCTTGTTGACACCTACGCCCCACTGCGTACGGTGCTTATCAACTCTGCAAAGTTGGCCCCCTGGCTTAGCGATGAGCTGAAGCTGTCTTACCAGCATGTGCAGTGTCTCTACCGGTGGTTTAAGCGCAGGTGAACACCCCTGCGGTTGCTTGAGTTTCGACGAGCTAGGAGTCTCCATCATTCCAAGCTAGCGGACGCACGGATTAGGTATTATCACTCTCGCCTCTCTGATCTATCTGGGGCTGCAATGTGGAAGGAGCTGCGTAACCTTGCCCTCACTACAGGCGCTAGTACTCTTCCTGTCGTCTGTACTGATGTGCTTAACGTCCACTTTGCGGCTGTTTCAACTGTGGTGGTTGATGATCTTTCAGATCTTCCTGATTCTTTACTGGTTCTCTCAGTGCATTTGCTGTCACCATCGCCGATGGTTAGCAACTCTTCAGACCTGGTGTTTTCATTCTCTCGCGTGAGTTGACTTGACATCCAGACTGCTATATCTTTCATCCAATCCAATGCAGTTGATGCTGACGGAATCTCGAGAAAGATGATACTGTACACCTTGCCAGCACTGTCTGGTTGTCTTCTGACGATCATTAACTAGTCCTTCGAGAGTTTTATCTTCCCGGCCATCTGGAAGCGGGCCATTATTGTCCCAGTACGGAAAACCAGCACTCCAAAGTCCCCAACTGACTACCGGCCGATTTCACTTTTGCCTTTCCTGGCGAAAGTTCTGGAGAGGTTGGCGCACAAGCAACTGTCAAGATACCTTCTGGATCCTAACCTACTCGACCCCCGGCAGTGTGGTTTCAGACCGGGTCACAGTACCCAGACAGCGTTGCTGAGACTCATCAACGACGCCAGACGGAACGTCGATGACCACAAAGTGACTTTTTTGGTTCTCTTTGACTTCTCCAAGGCTTTTGACACTGTCTCCCACTCAATATTATTGGGCAAGCTAGTCTGCCTTGGTCTGTCTGCTGATGCTATGGCCTGGTTTCGATCGTACCTCACTGGACGGTCCCAGGCAGTAAAGGATGAACGAGGGGTCTCCTCGTTTCTTGAGACTAATGCAGGGGTTCCGCAGGGGTCCATTCTTGGTCCTCTCTTGTTCTCGCTGTTCATTAATGACATTGGCAGCTGTGTCCGCGAAGCTCGTCATCTTCTCTATGCTGATGACCTCCAGATTTATCTGGGCTGTGATCCATCGGAGCTGGAGACTTGCACTGAGCGTCTCAATGCCGACATCTCCAGAATCCACTCCTGGGCCACAGTTAATCGCCTCCAACTCAATGTCAGCAAGACAAAGCCATCATTCTGGGAACCCGGCGTTACATTAACGCCATCGACGTTACTTCTCTCCCTCGTCTCTGCTGTGGTGGTGATGACATCGACATTGTCAGTAGTGTCAGGAATCTGGGAGTCATGATCGACAGCAAGCTCACATTTGTCAACCACGTTCAGCTTGTTACGTCCAAGATTAATGCTGCTTTCTACCAGTTCTACAGCTTGCGTAGTTACACTGATGTACCTCTGCGACAGCTACTTGTCAATGCCCTCATTTTCCCTCACATTCTCTAGTATGTTGCAGTGCTTCAGGGTGTGGGTTCTGTGCTTGACCTCCAACTGCAGCGCCTAATAAACCGGGCTGGACGGTTCGTCACTGGCCTGCCTCGTGACGCGCCTATTTCTGCCGCTAGACGCAGCCTAAGTTGGCTGACTATCTCGGGCTATAGGGCCTCTGCCATCGCATCTATCATGCATCAAGTGCTGAGAACTGGCAACCCTGCATACCTGGCTGAACTTGTCGTGGCCTATACCTCCACCAGGCCACGCCGCCAGGTACTGACTCAGCAAGCCCTGATTGCCCTAACTATCGGACAGATACTTTGAGGGCTGCTTTGGCTGTTACTGGCCCTGAGATTTGGAATAGAATTCCCGCCTGCTTCAGGGATTTGGCCCTGCCTGCATCCTTTAAGCGCCAACTGAGGAGCTGGATGCTTGAACGCGAAGCGCTGGCATCTTCTTCATCTTAGTCTTCTTCATCTTAGTCTTCTTCATCTTCATCATCGTCTCCACCTGAGTGCTTCTCTGCTTCCTGCTGGTCTTGCTCTGCACGTGAACTCACCTTTGCCTTTGTTTTTTATGTTTTTCTCTGTATATTTCTTTTTGCTTTTACTTTTTCCTCTGTCTGCTCGTTATGTACTTTCCTTAATTCTCTAAACAATAAACTCATTATCTTTTCTTATCTTATCTATCTCTCTGGCTCTCTGTCTCTCTGTCTCTCTGCCTCTCTGTCTCTGTCTCCGTCTCTGTGTCTCGGTCTCTGTTTCCGCCGTCCCATAAAGAAAGTTACATTAAAGAAGCGAATTTATATGGCGTTTCACATCTTTGTGACGTCATAGGAAATGATTGGGTGGGATTTGGATGAGGTCGGCGGAAAACTGTGATTATTCTCAATATGAATAACCAGAAAATTTTTACTGAAAAAAAATAGATAGTCCAGACCGGGATTTGAACCCGGAACGTTCCGATTATGCACCGGGTGCTCTCCCAACTGAGCTCTCCGGCTCCTAACCATTTCTTCATTTCAAATTTCTGCTATATATTGAGCTTCGGTGTAATAACCCCTCACCTCTCTCTCCCCTTTCTCCACTAGAGGGAGTGCCCTCTCCCCTTCTTCCCCCTGTCGCCCCGTCTCTCTTAACGAGACTGCTCACTTCGATCGTGAGCGCTAGAGCTTGCAAGGTATTTCATTACACCATATATAATGGGGGTAGAACTTTCACAGTGAGTCCATTGCAACGCAGCAACAAATGAATCGAGAGTCTGGCAGCCCTCCGGAGGGGCCTTTAGAATGCCTAGAATTTTTAAAGATGAGGGAAAAAAATTACAATTACATTAATACAATGAGTCTGACACTACGGAATATCAAAGTTAATGCTGTTGCGAAAACGAAAAAAAAAACGTCGCCAGAAGTGGCGAGTAAAAGGCCTCTATTTGCACCATAATAATCAGGCTAAAATTCATTGATCACCGTATTTCTTGAGCCAGATCAAAATTCCAGTAGGAACAGCCCACCAGATTCAAAAAGAAACATTCCCTCGATGCGAGCAAGATAGTCTTATGTGCGCGTACGAGTGCGAGTGAGACAGCCCTATCAGGCGTCCAAGTCTCTGTGCGGGGACTATTTATTCAGTCCCCCAAGTGTTCCCGTAATTTTCAAAAAAAAATTCATAGTCCGCTATTAACTGGGCAGCGTGATTTGTTCCAATAGCCAATCAAATTTGTCGATTGATTTAAAAATTCTCTTCAGTCTTAGGTATAAATACTGTTAGCGCATTTCTTACTTGGAAAGACCCAGGTATATTAGGGGTTACTTAGCTCTACACTGCAAAAACTCCGGTCTTATTCTAAGATTGATGTCCGAATCATAAGACCGGACTGTCCGAATTTTTAAGTACTGAAATTGATTTTAAAATCTAAAACCATTCATCGATCTGATTGCTATTCTTTTTATTTATTCTTATTGTCAGGATGGCGATGGAGCGGAAAGGTTCAACCTCAATTCTTTACTTTCCTCATTTTCGGCATTTCAACATATAGTTTGAGCCTTAAATTTTAATCCTTATATGTTGACCCTTAAAGGTCAAACTGAACAGTCTGAATATAAGAGTCAAAATCTAAGTGTCAAAGTTTAAGGGTCATAAGGGTAAAACCAAATCAGGGGAGTATCAGCAAGCTTTCATCAGTCTTGGTAATGCTAATTTGTCAGATTGAAGAGATTTAGTATCGACCATTCCGGAGGAATTTGTGTATGAGATGTGTAGCGTCCCCCGTCTGTCCAACGTTAATGATGCAAGGTTCCAAATATTCAACAAAATATTTTTAAAAAAACGCGTCAATTACGCACTAGATGGAACTCTTCACATGATCTTATCAAAGCTGGATTGAAAATGAGAACATCAATTTCTGAATCCGCAAGAAACACCAAAGAGTTAAATGATTTATTCATCAGTAAAGTGGAGTGGGATTTGTTATCCATATTGCAGAAGCAATTGCAATGCTTCAAAAAGCTATCGGAAGCTTTGAGTGGCGACCAATATTGTACCCTTCCTTCTGTTGTCGTTGGCGTTAATGGCGAAATTTTGCAAAAATTTAGATGAAAAAGCAGAACCAACTGACATAGATGATTCTCTGATCGAGGCGTTCCAGAGAGGACGTGATAAGATTCTCAAACACTATTCAAAATCCAATTGGGTTTATTGTGCAGTTCTTGTGTTAGATCCTCGGCACAAGTTGGAAACATTCGACAAAACTTCATGGGGACAAGAAATGAAAAACAAATCTTACGATTATTTTAAACGTCTCTTCAAAAGGCATTACGCTGATGATTCTAACGAGGAGTCCACAAGTGGAGAAGGTCAGGAACGAATGGAGATTGATGACGACTATTCTGGTGAGATTATGGCACTCTACAGCTCAGCAAAAAAGAAAAATTGGGAAAAGGAATTGGATGATTATTTAAAACTCGATCGAATCAATTTCGATGCAGATATTCTCAAGTGGTGGCGAAACAATCAAAAAATATTTCCTCAAATGGCCAGGATGGCTCGTGATTTTTTAGCCATTCTTGCCTCTAGTGTTCCGTCGGAACGTCTATTCAGTAAGGCTGGAATATTGCTGAGGAAACATAGAAGTCGTCTCAGCAATAAAAATATTGAAGTACAATTATGTTTAAATTCATGGTTCTCATCTGCATTAGTCCCTATATTCAAACATAGAATGAAGGAGGAAAAAGAGGAGGAAAACGTTATTGATGGAGAGAATTCGTAAAAGAGAGAAAAAAGAGAGACTACCGTTGTGAGTGAACGCTTTAAAATAACTGCCAAAATATATAAAACATATTAAATATGTCAAATATGCATATATTTATGTTACATGTCAATCGAAGAGAGATTATATTTTTGTTAAATAATTAATATGTTGATGTTATTGCTTATATGTCGAAAATGAATATATATTTATACGTTTTATTGTATATGTTATGTCTCAATGGAACAGTTATGATATTATACATATACATTTAAATAAAAAATATGTTTATGTTATTGCTTGTCTCAAGATATCTTTTTCTCAATCCAACAAATCAGTCCTATAGTGTGCGGGCCCAGGGGCGGGGGAGGGAGGAAGGAACATAGGGTCATAGTTTTCGAGAAACAGAAATTTATTTGGCGAGATTCTCGTTTATCGTCTGTTATCGCGAACATAATCTCGTATCGCATCGTTTAAAACGATACGATACGATATCATTTATCGTCTCATTTATCGTCAGATTTTCTCGTATCGTCTCGAAACTATCGATTATCGCGGCATCTCTAATGAGCAATGCAGCTTACTGCATTATTGAGTGGGCTATGAGCAATTCCACGTCAAATCAGAAACGAAAAAAATTTCATGTTGCCGATTGTCTTGTCGATTTTTTTCTTAGAAGGAGTACAGGAGATTAAGCTCTCATAAATTTTTTTGAGTGATACGATTTTTTTGCAGCAAGTTATGATTTTTCAAAAAATTTCACTTTTTCCACTTCAATTTTGATTGTTTGAGAAAAACGCGAAATAATTGAATTTAATCTTTAGGAATCGAATCATCGTTTTCACACATTGGAAGTAAATTGGAAAAGTTTCAAAATTAGCGCAATTGAACTCAATTTATTCAATTTTTAGAGTCGTTATGGCAAAATCGAATTTTTTTTGTCAATGTTTAATGACTCGAAAACTTTTTTGTTTTCATTTGAAATTTTAGAGGTAACTTGGGGACATAATTACCGATATTTCCACTAAAGGACAATAATTATTTTGCAGTCATGCTTCGTCAGACGAATGATTTTTTTTCGAAAAATTCATTTGCGAAAGCAATGCGTAAATGATGAAGAAAAAAAAATCATAACTAGTAATAGTTGAAAAAATGGCTTATTTCAAGCCATATTCTACTTCAGAACATATAACTATCTACCTTATCGTTACGGTGAGGAAGGGGACGCCTAAGAATCCTAACTTATTTGATAATCAATGAATTTAAGACCGATTGCATTTTCCAATCATTTTAGAATTGTGAAAGTGTGGGTATCTGACTTTTTCAATGTTCTCGCCTCACATAAAATGTTGAAATAACCTGTGTAGACTATGTTTTTTAACACGGAATTCATATCATTTTTTTTTGCCAAGTATCCATTTACTTGAGAGAAGTATTTTATTTTTTTTTAATAGCGTATTTCTCTAGTCGAGTCATTTCCAGGTAAGTCTGATTAGGTTTTAATAATGAGGGAGTTCGGTCTTGACCACTGAGCGGGACGGACGTGTGTTGGCGCGCTCCGTACAATATCAATTATTCTAGAATTATTCACATAACGTGCCCACTCTACCTACTTGCCTTCCCCGTTTTTAATTTTTAATGTTTACTGTTTAATAAAGTTCGTGATAAAAATGTCGTATTCCGCCCAAAATGTCCAATCACGTGGAAAAGAGTGAAATCCGTGACATCCGTGATATTTTACAAACTCTCTGTACAGATATGAAACAGGTGAAAGTGCAAGGTGAAAACTCTTCAAAGGACCTCAAGGAAATTAAAGAAAGTGTAATCAATTTTGAATTCAGACAGCCAGAAACAGAAAGAACTGTGCATAAACAAGGTAAAGAGCTGGAGAAGCTGAAGAAAGCCCAAACAGCGAACAATTTACTAGTGTTTGGTGTCAGTGAGAGTGTTGAGTCGGTACATAACCCGCTGGAAACCATTAAATTTATCATTGAAAAGGCAGGAATAAACGTCCCAGACGTATGCATTGCCTCTGCCTACAGAATCGGTAAATATCAAGAGAGATGTCGTCCAATTATTGTAAGATTCATCGCTCCAAGGTGGAAGAAAGACTTCTTCAATAAACTAGATAAACTAATTGAAATGGGGCTATCGATTGGTAACGACCCAACACCTGAGGAGCGAAATGAAAGGAAAGCCCTTTTAAAAGTGAAACGATATTTGGACGATATGGGAAAGGAAACAAAAATAAAGGGAGGAAGGTTCTATGTTTAAGGCCAAGTGTTGGCGAGGGAGAAATTGAAGAAATTACTCGCCAAACTCAGTGACTCGCATATCGATCCACCTCCTCAGACTGTAAACGATACACATCAACAAAAACCAGCTGGAAGGAGAGTCACAACAAAGACAAAGGCAAACCCCCCACAGAAAAAAAAGACCACTCAGCCGAAAGTCAATACCCCCAAATTCAACAAAGCCACTGCCAATACAACAGTCAACTCCTCTTTAAACTCCTCAATCAATCAATTTATTTATCACCCAAAGCCCAGGACGCCGGGTGGTGATACTCTACACCAAAATAAGAGTTCGTCATCGACTGGTAAATTAAAATAGCAATTACCACCCAAAGGTAACCACTCGAGAATCTCCGAGTTGCCCAGGATTATCTACTGGAATATGCATGGCTACAATAACCACGATGACATTGCACCTCACATATCAGATCAAGACATTATTTCTTTGAGTGAAACGTGGCTGCTAGAAAACAGTTTATTCAACTCGGCTGCGCTACGTAATCATGAATTAATTTCTTCGAACGCAATTCGCGCCGGTAGCAGAGGAAGAGGCAAAGGTGGGCTGATCATTGCAATAAAAAAGGATGTCTATTCCTTCAAAACATTACACAAGACTTGAGACTTTATTTTTCTTAAAATTACCCACCTTGGATTCAAACTGTCTTTTATCTTAGGCTCGGAATACTTCTCTCAGGAATACGAAATGATCAATAACAAAAAAGTAAAAATCCCTGTTTCAGAATTCGAATCCAAAGTAGCAGATTTAACCGGTGAATTTCCCGACACTCCTCTTTTAATCGGGTCACTAAATCGGGTCACTAAATCAGATTGATGAGGAGTGCATAAATACGGAGGCAGCTGCTCTAGGGAAATGCCTGGTGATAGATGACAGGAAGGATCACAAAGGAGAAAAGCTACTGGAAATTCTTGAACGGGATGGGCTGATAGTTATGAACAGCAGATTCCCGGGGGACATACCAGCCCAGTACACGTACTTCAAATTTATGAAAGATGATTCAGTGGAGGCGGGGGAGTGTAGAAGCGACAGTTCAGATGAGTTCAACACAACTGGTCATTTGGAAGATTCCTGCTCTTCTGACCTCTCAGCTTCAGAGGTTCCAGAAGATAACTCAAACCCCTGTAGCATCATTGACCTGGCATTCTGCAGTCTCGAGTATGCGGATTTCTTCGATGACTTCAAGGTCTTGCATATACCATCGAGATCGGATCATATGCCGATCTCGGTAAACCTGAGAACTACCACAGTATCACCCGATTTTTCTCGTTTCTCTCAGTACAATCGAGAGGACAACGAATTCAACAATCTGGAACAACACAGTCGCCTGGTATGGAACGACCAGCGTAAGGACGAGTTTATTCTACAACTGAGCTCTTTGATCCCACCGAGTAGTATCCAGGATATCAGTGTAGACGACCTGAATTCAGCCTTCATCGCCAAAATCTCACAAGCTGCCAAGGAGGCAGGTTCTACTTCGAAAGTGTCTAGTAGTACAAATCCAAGGTTAACTCTTTCAAGCAGCCATGGTTTCATAGCGAGTGTCTCAAAGCGAGAAAAGTGTTGGGTAAAGCTCTGAAGAAGAAAAATAAAAAAAGAATACTGTCTCATAAATCCATCGTAAATTTTCGAAAAACCAGAAAATCATACATGAACCTAAAAAAAACAAAAAAGAGAACTTTTTTCGAAAGCCTGACATGGGCGTTAGCCCAATGTCACGATGGGAAATTATTCTGAGAGACAGTGAAACAACTTAGAATAAGTAGAACAGAAGTTAATTTCATAAGTGCAAGCAGGTGGGTGGAATTTTTCTCCCGTCAATATCCGATTAGATGTCTCAGCCCATACATTCAGGAAAGTAATCCTTTCCACTCAATTCTGGACTGTACGATTCCATTACGTGAATTAAAAGATAACGTTCGAAACTGTAAGAGTAAAAAATCTCCCGGCAGTCATGGAATTAGTAATAAGATTTACAAGAATCTCCCTCCCACCTGGCTGGACTTTTTAAGAAATTTTTACAATAAAATTTTATCAGAAGAGTGTGTACCAAAAGTTTGGGATGAGTTGCATGCTACAATGCTATTTAAAAAAGGTGATGTAGAGAACCCAGCAAACTACAGATGTATTTCGCTTGTAAATAATATTGCTAAAATATTCACCGGAATTATTCGTATAAGAATGACGAAATGGGCTACTCAGAATCGTCTGATTCCGGAGTTTCAAGCAGGCTTTAGAGAGGGAAGGGGGTGCGGGGACAACGTGTTTACCCTGACTACTGTCATCCGGCGTAACTTAAACTCAAAGTGAAAGAGAAAAATTCATGCGTTCTTTATTGATTTTGTTCGAGCGTTTGATTCAATTAATCATGATTTGTTGCGGAATAAGCTCTTGAAATTAGGCTGTAGTTCTAAAATCGTGAATCTGCTTAAAAGTTTGTATAATAACGCTAAAATCAAAGTCCGCACCATCCACGGTTTATCACAGCCTATAAAAGTTACTCAGGGTGTGCGTCAAGGCGAGATTTTGAGTCCCCTATTTTTCTCACTATTTGTACATGACATTGAAGTTTATTTTTTGAGTAGAGGGGTTAGACGTATTGCTTTGAACTCTAGATGTGAAGCTATATTTCTAGCATATGCTGATGATTTAGTTCTACTGGCAGGCAACCCTTTCGATTTGCGAAGGAAAATTAGGATTTTGGAAGATTATTGCCAGGAAAATAAACTGACGATAAATGAAAGCAAGTCAAAAGTGATGATCTTTAGAAGGGGCAAGACTAAAATTCAACCAAGTTTCTCCTATCTGGGGAAACTTCTAGAGGTAGTGAAGGATTTTTGTTACCTAGGAACTGTTTTCTCAAGTAATGGGCTATTTAAAAGTAATATGAAAAATAGGATTACAACCGCCAATTTAGCTAGCAGCTCGGTTTTGCAAATTTTACAAAAAGGTAATTCCAACACATTGCTAACAAAGACCATTCTATTCAATTCTCTGTCCAAGAGTACCCTATAATACAATGCTCACATCTGGGGTTTGAAGCACTTAGTTGAAATCGAGAGAGTACAAACTTCATTTTATAAAATAATTTTACACCTTCCAGTTTGTTCTCTAGGCTATGTAGTTAGAATGGAATCTGGGGTCCTCCCTGTTTCGGTTTCGATTCTGAAAGCCACCCTAACGAGGATCAGAACGATAAAAAACATGGATGATGACAGACTTCCAAAAATTTGTTTGTTTGAATTATTGAAAGATAAAATGAAACCGAATACAGTAGCTTCCGATAAATATAACTGGCTCAGACAAGTGGAGAACGTCTTCGATCTTGACCTAGAGAACCTTCTTAATTCAAACTCAATATGGGAAGGCGACGAGTGTATAGGGAAGATACTGGATGAGTATAAGGTGAAAGTAATTGGTATGGATGAAATGCGTTATCGAAATTCAAATGTAGTCTTATGTATGATCAAAAGGCTTCTTGCGCACCATATCTGACAGTGGAAATTCCTATTCAATTTTTAAGGGTTTTTGCCCAATTTCGGTTCATGAATAATATCGTACCTCGCCTTAAAATAAGAAATGTCCTGCATAAGCTAAGAGTCGCTGGGCCCTGCCCTGTCTGTTCATTAAATGTAGCAGAGGATGTATTCCATTTACTAGTGGAGTGTAGAGGGTATACCGATCTAAGGATAAAATTCTTCCGTGAGGGAGTACACGATCTTCTGGGTAGAAATACTTAATACCTTGCTTGTCGACAGAATCAAAGATTTTTATAATTATGTTCGAAAAGTTTTACTTAGAAGGGAAAACGTAACCTCAGTGTAACGTGAGCCTGTGTGAGAAGCTATTTATTTATTTATTCATTCCATATTTGTGTAGGTGTTCATTTATCTAGTTTTTACTACAAATGAGAAAATTTTTGTTATATGTGTTCTGCGTTACAAAATCAGTTTTTATCTTTGTCAAACATACGTATAGTTTCAAAATCAGTAAACCACATGTAACAATTAAGCGTATTTTTTAATTATACTGGAATAGCTCGTAGGTCTGCGAAAGCTCGTGTCAGACAATGGACATGATATCTTCTGAAGAGCAACTGTTGGTCATGCTGTAACTCCATTGTAACCAAGCCTGAAGGCTTATTGAATTAATAAATACATACATACATACGTACATAGGTTTTAATGATGACAATCATGATGCTGTAGAGGATAACTATGTTGCACATGATCTTGAATGAACTGCTCTAACGATTATAGTAGTATGGGAACTACTATGGCGCCCCCCACCTAAAGTCGATATGGCCCCACCACCACACCTGTCAGAGTAGCACGGCTCCGACGTGTGTGAGCGGTGGGGTACAGCGTGGCTGCGGGTGCGTCATCCGGGCGCGTATCCCAACCCCGAGCGGTTTCGGGAGAACCGCTGGTCCCTCGGCCGCGAAATTGAAATTTGGGGGTCGAAAATTTTACCCCCCCCCCCCCCCC
>NW_021680966.1:212605-215188 GCF_001412515.2 Diachasma alloeum
CCACACCGATCGGAATAGCGCGGCTCCGACGTGTGTGCGCGGTGAGGGTACAGCGTATACTGAACGAGTACCCCAACCCCGAGCGGTTTTGGGGGAACCACTGGTCCCTCGGCCGCGATACTAAAACTTAAGAGTCAAAAATATTGGCCCCCTCCATCACTAATATATTTAGGGACCCACCATCGCACCGATCGGAATAACGCGGCTCTGACGTGTGTGAGCGGAGGGGGTAAAATGTGTACTGCGGACGCGTATCCCAATCTCGAGTGGTTTTGAGGGACCGTTGGCCCTCAGGCCTCAATATTTAGCAAAAATTCGGGGGACAAAATTTTTCGAACTGAAAGAGCATACCGGTGCTCCGATAAAATCCGCGAAAACCGTAAACATATTAAAAGAATACTTTACCTGTCACTGCACTCTCCTCACAGGGCTCCGAAAAATCCGAAAATCGTCATTGTTCACCTTAGGCATTAAATCTAACTGTCACTAAACCACTAGTACTGTGGGTCTATAGGGACTGAAGAGAAACGTCAACACTACCACTCCCTGTCCTCATCGGACTCCCCGAACAGCGACACCTGGGCCAACTCCTCATCCTCGGCGTCCCAATCGTCGCGCTCGCGACGCTCCTCTTCCAACCAGCTAACCAGGCGATCCTGGGTATAATCGGCTGGCTCGATAAGCATCGGGAATGGTCCATCCCTCTGCCACCATCCCAGCTGGGGTGATCCACTGAGACCCCGGTGCCGAGTATCATTCTCCAGATGCTCAGCTGAGAGAATGAGAGGTTGCTCTACCCGAAGAGTCTATCGGCGGTCCGGGAATCGGGGGTCCAGTCCGTCATATCCGTCCCGCAACTCGTACGGGTCCGGGTCTGCCTCGATGGCGATGGGGTCCCTATTGAACCCCCTGATCAGGGTGGACCAATCATGGTCATCAGTGACCGAACACGATGACGACGTGTCCGCGGAGGGTATGGCGGGACGCGATGGTTTTGGGATATACCCGCTGGTGGATGGTGTCGGCTCGTCCTGGGGGGTGACGGTGCTAGTGGGGGGTACAAAGTTTTTCCCCGTCACACGCATGATTACACACACACGACACAAAAAAAAATACCCAATCTATCACACACACATACAATAATCCAAATGTTTGACGATAATTGAGATCTTGTCATGGCCGCGCTTCACTGAGGACTGAAAAAATGGTTATATGGTTTGGGGAGACAGCCGTTGAGTTGGTTACTCACCCTGGAACAATGTGCTGACCATGCAGTTTTGCACGTGCACTCTGTGACTTCTTCTCCACCGTAACACACACTAGCTNGGCATTAAATCTAACTGTCACTAAACCACTAGTACTGTGGGTCTATAGGGACTGAAGAGAAACGTCAACACTACCACTCCCTGTCCTCATCGGACTCCCCGAACAGCGACACCTGGGCCAACTCCTCGTCCTCGGCGTCCCAATCGTCGCGCTCGCGACGCTCCTCTTCCAACCAGCTAACCAGGCGATCCTGGGTGTAATCGGCTGGTTGAACAAGCATCGGGAATGGTCCATCCCTCTGCCACCATCCAAGCTGGGGTGGTCCACTGAGACCCCGGTGCCGAGTATCGTTCTCCAGATGCTCAGCTGAGAGAATGAGAGGTTGCTCTACCCGGAGAGTCCACCGGCGGTCCGGGAATCGGGGGTCCAGTCCGTCATATCCGTCCCGAAACTCGTACGGGTCCGGGTCTGCCTCGATGGCGATGGGGTCCCTGTTGAACCCCCTGATCAGGGTGGACCAATCATGGTCATCAGTGACCGAACACGATGACGACGTGTCCGCGGAGGGTATGGCGGGACGCGATGGTTTTGGGATATACCCGCTGGTGGATGGTGTCGGCTCGTCCTGGGGGGTGACGGTGCTAGTGGGGGGTACAAAGTTTTTCCCCGTCACACGCATGATTACACACACGGTACAAAAAATAGCCACTCTCTCACACACACACACACACACACAATAATCCAAATGTTTGACGATAGTTGAGATCTTGTCACGGCCGCACTTCACTGAGGACTGAAAAAAATGATTATATGGTTTGGGGAGACAGCCGTTGAGTTGGTTACTCACCCTGGAACAATGTGCTGACCATGCAGTTTTGCACGTGCACTCTGTGACATCTTCTCCACCGTAACACACACTAGCTCTTGAAGGTCAGACTAGCCGTCTCCACATGTGCTTACCTTGCAAATCTGACATCTGCAGAGACGAGTTGATACCATTCTCTTTCTTATAAGAATATTCTCGTCATTTAATTTTAACAACTTTATTTCTCATCAAGTCGATGATTAACAATCGCGTAAAAAATGTAAATAGTTATTTCCCATGGTTGATATATCTAAATACACAGAACAAATTATTACCGTCTAAAAATAAAATCATATACATTATAATTGGTAATTATTGTTACACGGAGAGAGCTTGGGTATTTTTCGAGGCCTGCCGCGCCTCCTCTTCGCTGCATCCTCAGGTGTCACCGGCCACACCCTCTTCAAAGGCGGTGGTGACAATGTACGCTCCCTCTCTAGCTCCTCTTCCAG
>NW_021680966.1:216173-216359 GCF_001412515.2 Diachasma alloeum
GTTCACGACCGCTGTTAAGGGCTCTTTCAAGTTCCTCCCCTACCGTTTCAATAGGTACCTCCTCGTTATTAAACCGAAAATTCCACTTTTTTTTGTTGAGTCAGCCTCGCATTGCTCAACCACACACCTTCCTCTTCTTCGCAGCCTCAAAGATCTCCGTGTTGTCCCCAAATCCATAAAAAAAAA
>NW_021680966.1:216480-216838 GCF_001412515.2 Diachasma alloeum
AAAAAGTGATATACCTATGCATCATCACCCACGACAAATGTAATGAAGACGTTGAGAGGACGCATGGGAGGTTTGGATAGTGAATATACTACAGGCAAAAACATTTTTCTTCATATATATATATATAATATATATATAATAAAAAAAATTTAAAAAAATAAAAAAATTCTAAGAGAATTAGAATTTAGAGAGAAAAAAAAATTTCCGCTTCACCCAGCCGGGAATCGAACCCGGGTCTCCCAGATACGCGCCGGGCACTCTTACCGACTAAGCTACCGGGAACCACAGAAATTCACTCTCAAATTCACCTCAAACACCGCCTAACCTCCTTTAGGCATTAAAGAATTCTAAGAGAATT
>NW_021680966.1:216875-224078 GCF_001412515.2 Diachasma alloeum
GAGAGAAAAAAAAATTTCCGCTTCACCCAGCCGGGAATCGAACCCGGGTCTCCCAGATACGCGCCGGGCACTCTTACCGACTAAGCTACCGGGATATATATATATATATGCATATGTATATACTGTTACGATATTGAAATAAGAAAAGCCAGTTCAAATCAAAGGGCGGTTTTATTTTCTTAGAACAAAGAATAGTTGACAGGAAGGAGGTTTCTGTCGAAGTGCAGTTCTTCCGTTCCAAGTGACGATCGATGTTTTCGATCGATATTCCTCTTCTTTTATTTACAATATTAAATAGAAGGGGGAACACGCTACACTACTCCCCTTGTCGAAAAGGTTGTCGCCCAACAACCACTGGAGCTATTTGAAGTAATCCATCCAACAATCAATTCTCAAACTAAGAACAAGGTTAACTAAAGAGAATGTTTTAGGATGAATGATTTCACATAGGGAGGGCTCCAGTTGTTCCTCCAGCTAAAACCTCCCAGAAATTAACGCCAGAGGAACAATCCCGGCACACTCATACATGTTTGACTCGATATAATAAATTCAGGACTGTGTTGTACAAAATCATCATTGTGTCAAAACGTGTAACTCATTCTGGAGTGAATTTTCTTCAAACACTCTCACACGTCATACTCAGACAACTAAATTAATTGCATAGTAAGCGAAGTAATTTCCCTATAGAACACCAGCCCCAGGATCTGTAAAACTCAAAATTAAACCTGGTATTCGCTGTTGTGTCGTGGAAATAACTAATGAATGCAGTCTGGGCTTCGCATTTCCAAGCATACTACAATAATTAGAATATTCTAGCAACAACAATATGAGCTACTAATTTACAATTAATTTTTAAATTGTAGGATGGGAAAATTAAAGTTACTTCAGGTCATTAAAGAAATTTTTGTGGCTTCTAAAATTTGTTAATGTATGAGTTCGAGTTCATTCCGTTAACCACGGACTTGCAAGTCAGTTAACCACTGACAATTCGTTAACCACGAATTTCTTCCGTTAACCACGGAGCTGGAAGTCAACAATGAAGATTTTCTTCAATGGGCCACAGCCGATTTACATGTACGACCTTGAATTTTCCCTTGGGAAGTTTTTGGATGCGATAGACTACGTCATTTAGTTTTGAACGAACTACGTAAGTCTTTTCCCAGTCTCTTTGGATCTTTGGACAATTGCCTTTGATTCTTTTGGGGGCAAAGAGCCAAACCTTCTGTCCAGGATTAAAATGGATCATATGACATTTCAAATCGAAACGGGATTTCATTTTATCACTTTTCAATGACCAATTTTCCCTTACTCTCTGGTGAATGTCAATAAGTTGGTCTTGTAACTGATCAACATAAGTTACCGGATCGGTGACGTCGCTCGCATTATTTGCCGGAGGGTTTCCCTGGAGCAAATCAAGGGGCAGTCTCAGTTCTCTGCCGAACATCAGCAATGCTGGAGAAAATTGGGTGGTCTGGTGTTTTGATGAGCGATAAGCCATCAGAAAAAGAGGGAGCCAACGGTCCCAGTCCTTCTGGTTATCGTTAATGAATTTCGCGAGGTAATTTAATAGTGTTCTATTCAAACGTTCTACCATACCGTNTTTGGGTGGTCTGGTGTTTTGATGAGTAATAAGCCATCAGAAAAAGAGGGAGCCAACGGTCCCAGTCCTTCTGGTTATCGTTAATGAATTTCGCGAGGTAATTTAATAGTGTTCTATTCAAACGTTCTACCATACCGTTTGATTGGGGGTGGAGAGGAGTTGTCCTAGTTTTGTGAATTCCTAGTAGCTTCATAACATGAGCGAAAACTTGGGCCTCAAAATCTCTCCCTTGATCCGAGTGAATTTCGAGAGGAACTCCGAAACGCGAAATCACTTGAGACACAAGGGCTTCTGCGACTGTCACTGCCTGGTGATTGGGAAGTGCTATAGCTTCAGGCCATCGAGAGAAGTAATCCGAAACGACAAGAATGAAACGATTACCATTAGACGACCTGGGTAAAGGGCCCAGAACGTCCACCGCAAGTCTTTCAAAAGGAAATCCGACGTTGTACACCTGCAATTCCCCTAGGGCGCGTCGTTTCGGACCATCACGACTAAAACACGTAGAACAAGACTTACACCATTGTTCCACATCACCTTTACAGTTAGCCCAAAAAAATCGCTTGCGGATATTTTCCAACATTCGATTCACCCTGAAATGGCCTGCGACAGGAGAAGAATGGGAGAATCTCAGGATTTCCGGAACTTTACTCTTTGGAATGACAATTTGAAGAACAAGTTTCCCTTGATCAACAGATTCCCAACGACGATAGAGGATACCATTTTTTATTTCAAGAGAATCCCAATACAGCAGATAAATTTTGATTTCGGAACCTAGATGAGATACGTCTTGCCACTCGGGTCGGCTGNCTAAATGAGGAACTTCATGCTTGAAAAAGAGACATTTTTTCGTGTTAGCTTTGAGGTTGGCAGTGGCTAAGCGAGAAAGAACCAATTCAAGATTTTTTAGATGATCATCAAAATCTTTTCCAAACACGATAATGTCGTCTAGATAAATGCAACAGATCTTTCCCAGTAAGCCACGAAGAACCTCATTCATAACTCTAATGATGATTAGAGTATGATACCAAACTTATCTATCAAAACATCCGATCTTTCAATAAAAACGTTAAGCACATCCAATGTGATCGATAGTATGAACAAGCTGATTGTCTCATATTCTCTGAATCGTTCACCAAACCTGCTGATCCGATTTTCCTCAAGAATTTCTCTTTGATTTTCAGAACGGACTCAGATAACAGAGTACAGTCTCATGGTATTCTGATATTCATAAAAGAAGATAAAGATATTCAATATTCCATACGAAAACATATACAATTGGAAGGCGAACGCGGATCTCATTTAGATTTGATCCTTCTCAAATGCAATGCTGTGGAAATTATAACCGGGTATAAATTACCTCCCTTTAGTAGTTCATTATTTCTTGAAAACCCGGGGGGGGGCTTCGCCCCCCGGCTCGCTTCGCTTGCTCCCCCCTCCAACCGTGTGACCGCAGCGGTGTGACCGTACCCATAAACATCTTCCATATGAGCAGCCCCTAATATAGTAATCCTCCATAAATATCGATATCCCCTTTATGACCACCCCCTCATATAGACATCCCTTATAAATACAGGCACCTCCCCATATAGGAACCCCCGTATAGGCACCCAGCGTCCCCTGAATTTGAGCGTCCCCTGAATTTTTCGCCTTATTTTTTTATTTATATAGAGAGAAACTTATCATGTCTGTTTGAATTATCAAATTCAACTCCAAGACGGTTATTGATCGGTGACTTTAATATTGATGTATTTCATGAGAATAGTTCCTTTGAAAAATATTTGAATACCCATGATTTCGAAAGGAGCATACCACGATTAACATCCACGACGAATTTTAATACTCAAATTGATATAATATTCGTGAACAAGATAATGAAACATCTGTCCGGAGTCTACGAAACATATGTTTCTGATCATAAACCGATTTTTATTGGACTCTATGATGTAAATGATGCATTAAATGTGATTAACCAACAACATGTTAGTTCAACAAATCCATCGAATATCACAAAGAGCAATTATATATCCCCGACCGAAAAATTGAACTAAAAAACGAAAACTCAACCTAGAATTGTTTCAGAAATAATACTTCCACCAAAAAAGAAATTCAAGATCGCGTGTGGCACAGGCAAAGAAAATGACCAACGAATGATGACTAATATGAAAATATTAAAAAACGGTAACATTACTTGATCTATTAGACGTGGAAATGGTATGTTCCATTTACAGGATACTTGTGGATTTGACAGTATCATACAAATATTAACGTCAGCCTATGAAACTTACTCGATTTTCACAAATTTCATCGACATTTCACTAAGGAATGAATTGAGCTTCATTAAACAATTTCACCTTGACAATGGCGGCAATTATATTTATGGAAGGAGATTTTTTCGGAACACAGAGAATTTTTCTTTGATATAGAAAATTCAGATGAAAATCATATCGTCTTGAATGCAACCATGAATGTAGTAAATTTATGCAGATAAAAATTTCAATCGGTACCCAGTTATATAACCCATATCAATTGTCCTGCATGTGGCAGTATAACTATTAGTGAAGCCATGATCAAAATAAACATCGATGCAAGGTTCCAATACACTTATAAGGGTTTTTTTATCTGTTTTACTTGCAACTTTCCAAACTATCGAATATAAAGTTCCAGAATGTGAAATGCAAGGTCATGCATATGTTCATCAATTTGTTGAATTTCATGAACACATTTTCATCGAATGTCCTTCGTATCATAATTTACTAGTGCCACTGCAAACTTTCCCTGAGGTTTTGAATGTGAGTCATTCAACATATTCTTTAGCTGGAATAGTTAAGTTCATAAACCCAACAATCATCACTCCGTCAGTAATTGACCATTACAATGCATATGTTTTTAAAGCAAATGAATGAATGAAATTTGACGATTTACACTCTGAGGCAATTGCTGGAATCCATAATACAGAAAATGTTTGTCCACATTTATGCGTTTATATACGGGTAAATGATTAATCACTGTACCTCAATATTTACGAATATTCAACTAACCAAAACTGTATCCTGAGTCCGCCGACAGATTAAGGCGGATTTCAAGGATAGTCGGACGCGTCTCTTCTCAATCGATCAGGACCGAGCCAACTTGAGAACGTTCGTATGAATGTCTGTGACATCTGAGGCCTGTTTTTTGCTATGTACCAAAGCCACTATTGTCCTGAATGAATCTTAGCGTCTCCCTCTGATGCTGTGTGGGGACACTGAAGAAGAAACAATGTTGTGCAGATTCCGATGTCGCTTTTTTGAGTAATCAGAAGTCGCCACGGATGATACGTTGTAACGTGACATTTTTCATGGGGGTTAAAAATGCCTATTACCTTCGCCCTTCTTCCACTGAATCTAGTTAAACTCAAAAATGCAGAAATCTATGGGCGCCAGGTAATTTTTAACCGAAATTACCAAACCGGAAGAGTACAAAATCAGCTCTACTAATTCGTAAACCTCTAAAATGTACACAAAAAAAGGGAGAAAACTAGATTTTTGGGGAAAGGTAACGGTCCTTGGTTCGCTCAGTGTGCTAGGTTGTAGAGAGAGGGGTGGATTTCAGGTAGAAACGGGCTAATGGGGCGGTCAAAACTACAAAACAGCAAAAAAAAGAAAGAGTTTGACATTGTCCTTACTGGTTTCACTATTGAAATTTGTCAAAATTAAGAGTTTACATTTACATACAGTGGGCTTACCAAAAAAAGAAAAGATTGATAATAATAACTAGCGTTTTTCTAACGAACGCAAAATATTAAATCGACTCGAAATATTTGGTTCTGACAATGATACATTATTGATTAATTCGGCTTCAAAGTGAGGTCATCAATTCCTCAATGATAATATACAAATATTCACTAATCCCGAAATACTCGAGAATTCCGAGAACTGGGAGGAAAGGTATACGAATCCCCGTGAGAGTGAGAGAGCGAGGAAATGAACCCACCAGTATACGTATAACGTACGGCGGAAGAAAATAAAAATTCACCAAAACTAAACTCGCCGGAGCGGAAAATCGGCAGAGTGAAATCCGAAAAACCCAGAGCCCTCTTGCTCGGGAAGGTCTAGTGAAGCCCATGAACCCAAAATCATAACTTTTGGATCATTGGGAGCCACTCTGGATTGAGTTATATCCGGAGGGAAATTCTAACGTGGAAATACTCACGGGAAGCGAGAGCCGCCACTCGTTGGTGCGCTAGCGGGGTGCCGAGGGGGAAGCATTCGTGGGGAATGCTCGAGCCGCTCTACGCAATTTATACGTAGAGGGAGGTGGAGATACTCCTCGCCATAGGAGCGAGGGAGAGAGAAATAGCCCACGTCGAAAATCTTCAGATTTTGACTGGGAAAATACATAATGAGCCCACTGAAAACTAAACTCACTCACTGAACCCTAGAATCACCTCAAAATATGACCGGGATAAACCGGAAGTCGTGAAAGAAACGTGGAACTGACTCGATTCGGGTGGAATAACTGGTTGAAATCGGTGTAACCTACAGATAAAAATTCTGAATACCCGTTAAATCCCCAAAAATGATAAATCTAGGTACCGAACGAGGGATTGTTCGGAGGTTAACCCACTCCACGTGGCTGAGACCACGAGAGGGAATCCACTACAAAGGGGAAAAACCAACGCCATTATCAATGGCTCGGACAAAATTCAATTTCCAACGTAAAAACTCACGATTTTCCGATGTTTAGTGGACCTCTTCCCTTTTCGGACCATCCTGGATCCTTACGGCTTCTCTAAAAGACACAATAATCCACGTGGCACAATTAGGTTGCGTGGACACACTCAGAAATTCGCACGTGACTAATGGTTGATGACGGTCAACGCGGAACTAACTGCCCTGGGTCAGTGTCACGGGCACTAACCGCAGCGCGAATTCCGGCCAACAAAGGCGCGCTCTGATTGGCGGAGATTTTGGCACATCAAGCGTTGGCTTCGATGGCGCCGCCGAATGATTTCGGGGAATTTAAGACTCAACTCTCATTTTTCTCTACATAACTTTATAACTAAAATGGCGGTTATTCCGGACCGAACTGGTGGACGTTCGGAAAATTACTAAGGGTTTTTGGCGCCTCCTACGGGTTGGTTCTCCTGGATTCACGGGGTTGAAAGACCGATACTCCTAACTAATTCTCCTAATTTTTCAAAACTCTAAGCAACCTGGCAATTCACGGGATACAAGGGTTGCACTTGTTCCACGTGTCCTTCCACCGAAAAGCTAAAACGTAACCATTTAACCGCCGTAAAATCCATTATAATTTGGAGCGCCGGTATTTCAGCCGGACCTAACCGATTTGCCGTAGGATTAACAATAGGATGGCTCCCATAAGAATTATCGGATGACTCATAGCTTGGCCCTTCTTCGCGATAATTCCATGGGCCCTCAAAAACGCGTAATTATTCCGGTCTTGAGACAAAAAAAATGATATTACGGAAACAAAACCTTGGGACACAAGTTTAGCCGCGCCATGGCGTGGAAATCCCAAACCTCATTGTCGTCACGAGGATTGGACTTCTGACCACCCCGGGGTGGAAAAGCGAAACTCCTCTCTCTCTCCCTCTCTCT
>NW_021680966.1:227034-280875 GCF_001412515.2 Diachasma alloeum
TCTATTTGTTACTCACGGATCGCCTTCTTATGTCACGGGGGTTAGTTGTTTTGATGGCAGTATCGTGTCCTAACGAACATCCCCACATGTTCGTTACAACATTGAGAACAAAGGCGTCCGACTGCATATTGGAGTTTCAATTTTCAATGACAATTCGGGGTATCAATACACCACGCAGAAAATAGAAGCGCACGCAGTATATAGTGTCCTACTACCGCATGCACATGCAGCGGCACACCCTGTAATGACAAGTACAATATGGTGAGGTCGGGCAGTAAATTGAGGGCCAAATGTGATGACGGTCATAACGGTGGATCAATTTAAGAACTTTAATGATCCGAACGTGAAAAAACAACGAAGGTCTGAGGGTAGGAGTACAACAAAAGTCATACAATAGAAGGGTCACAAAGGTCTAAAGGTAGAAGGGTGATAAAAGTCACATAATATAAGGGTCACAAGGGTCGTGCAATCAAACATTCACAAGGGCCACACAATAGAATGGTCTCAAGGGTCACGTAATGAAACAGTCACAAGGGCCGCACAATGGAATGGTCTCAAGGGTCGCCCAATATAAGTGTCATATAACGTAAGGGTCACAAGACTGGTAAAATCGAAGAGTCACAAAGGTCACAAGATGGAACGGTCACAAGGGTCGTGAAAAGGCAAGGCACAAAAGTCGTGACATAAAAGGGTAACAGGGGTCAGACACTCAACATATTTGACCTTTCAAATCTATGACCATCAATAAATATGACCCTTGAAACGTATGGCCCTTCAAATCTATAACCCTTGAAGCGCTTGACCCTTTTTGACACTTAAAATCTATGACCTTCGATACTTTAAAGGCATGACCCTTGAAATCTATGCCCCTTGAAACGTTTGACCGTGAACGTACTTGACCCTTCAAATCGATGACCATCAACACATACGACCCTTCGAACGTTTGACTCTTGAAATCTAGAACCCTCAATACATATGACTCTTGAAATTTATGACCCTCAATACATATGATACTTGAAACGTACGATCCTCGAAACGTATGACACGCAATGCAGATGGCTCTTGAAGAGTAAAACGTTGAATTGATTTTTGCTACATTCTTCCACAGGCTTACAGAATATTGGACATGAACGAGTATTTTATTTTGAAGAAAATGGAACCACGATTTGAGTGACGGATGCCAGGATTGTGAGCCGGAATTTGGGAAGAGAAAAGTAACCCTGAGTACATCTAAATTTAGAAGCTTCTGACACTAAAAGGTGTAACGAGATTTTATCTCGTTCCGGGGTAAATATATTACCCTGCGGAAAAATAAGAGATATTAGAAGAAAGACCTAAAAGAGAGAGAGAGGCAAGGAACGACATCTAGCTAGCTGCAGAAGCTAAGCCGAAGATGAGAGAGACATCTGACGACGGCCGAGGGCCGCTCCGAAGGTGAGAAGACCATGAAACACTAATACTGAGATGCGCGGCTGGGCGTAGCCGCGCCCCTCGGTATTACTGTAGGCTGTCGATACCCTGTCGCCATATCTAGAAACTCGCCCAGCTGTGTTAGGGAGTTCAGGGCCGATGTACAGGCGTTCCAACTGGGCGAATCTAGAGGCACTATCGACTTAGCCTAGGGACCAACAGCTAGGTGAAAGGACTAGCGCCCCCTCGATTGCCGTCGGGCTGATTGGTGGTGGTGGGGTAACGGATGACTCACTGCCGCTGAGATGTTCAGACTAGGGGGAGAAGGCCCTAGGAGATTTCGAGATAGTCGGTGACAGGCGCTTGATTCGAGCCGGATGGAATCGTCCGGTCCTCGATGATAGCTGGTAGTGGCTTGAATCCGTAAGGGTTCTTAAGGGGACGCTGTCTCTGAGAGTCAGAGACAGCGAGAGAATGGGACCCTCAGCGTCCCATATGTAAAGAACAGAATTGCTTTGGAGTCATGGAATGCTTCGTTCCGAATTGAGGGTGCGGAAGTCCGTGGATGAGGAGTAGTGCAGACTCCTGGACATCCGACTTCGCGGGCCTCCAGGACTAGTACTCCGGGTGTTGACCCGTGATGAGATTGCTTTTACCGAGCATTGGGGTTAGTTGGGGTGGACTCTCGGCCAGTGAGCTCTACTCCAGGGGCCGAGGTCGCATCCGCCTCTCAGTGTTCGGCGCCCTGCGGGGTGAGAAGGATTCGCAGGTAATTCGCAGCTTCTCCAGGTTCGAGCCCTCTGGAGGAGGATAGGAAGCGTTATGGACTGTTTCAAACGTCTTGGATGGGGAAACAAGGGAATTTTCCTTTGAAAGAACTATTTCGTTATTTCTGGGGTTGAATACACCCAGAGTAGGGAAATGGATTTTGCTCCGACATTGGCGGACCTCGCCTACTCTACCGTTCATGCTGATGCTGGCTCGGCATTGTTAGCCCCGCCACGAAAGTCCTCAGGGTAGACGAGTTATCCTCTGAGGCCGGTTTACCGTTGGATTTTCCGTGAAAATCCAGCTGGCGCCCGACTTAATTGAGCGATAGAGGAGAGGCCCAAAATAGTTTGGGATATTTGCTGGTGGAGCACCGGCGAAAATCCTTTACAAAGGATCCGACCTTTGAAATCAAACACATTCGATCCTCCGAGAGTAAAACTTGAAGTTGGTAAAATAATACATTCTTCTACAGACTTGGTCATATATTTCGTCTAGGATAGCTGACAATTATAGAGAGATTTGAAAAGAGCAGTATTCGGCTGAATTTACTCCTCGAGAAAGGGGCAATAGGACGTCTTTTAGAATGAAAATAACCTGTGAAGACATCCTCCTACAAACGGCTTACTCGCGGTGCTTGGGGCTCTTATAGAGTTTAGGAGATGGCCATATAGAATAGAAGAAGAAAAAACATCTCATCCTTGCTGCCTATGTTCCTCAAAACGTTTGATTTTTAGAACGCGTACAATTAGATTCATCTCATGAACAGAAACGCTAGCTCCATTTAATGTAGACAAAAGTCTCAACGTAATATTTACATGAAATATAATATTGACTAACGACCATACTTTGAATAATGAAAATTAATATAAAATTTACACCTCTTAAAAAATTAGACCACGCCAACCTCTGTCTTTGCCATAACTGTGGCTATCGAATATCCATCAAATATTAGATTATATGGAGTAAAAAAACATGGATTTGTATTATATAACTTTTGAAGTCATGCAGAGATGGAAAACATTGATAAAATAACGATTTGTGATTTTTCAAAAAAAAAACCTTTCGGACGAATTACTCTATGCCAGGATGTACTGAATCGATTGACACAAAATTTTATACGTGACTGTGGGCCAATCATACAAACGAGTAGCCAGAATCTCAGATGTTTAGTCCGCGTTTAACGCGTATTGTAGAGCCCACATTGGATTTTAATTTAAGAAACTAGAAAAACGCTGATGCCTCAAAAACATTGTATTCGAGGGGATGCAGATTTTGATTGATCTTGATAGAAGATACCATGACGAATATTTTGAAAAAAAAAGTCAATCGGACGAGTAGTTTCGGAGATATTGAGCATTACAGTTTTTCACAAAAAGTTAAATATCTCCTAAACTACTCATCCGATTCAGCTCATCCACAATTCCATTCTGTAATATCATAAAAACTAGAATCGTACTAAATTTCAACTTTCTATCTTAGTTTTTCGGGGCGCTATCGTGCGTACAACGATTTTTTCATAAAAAAGAAAAATGCCAATTATTACCAAACTGTCGATAGTTACATAGCAATATTATGATTTGATCCAATAGATATTATCACAAAGAAGATATTGGCGTCAAAAAAATTCAAATTGGTCATGAAGTTTTTGAGATATTGAGGAACAAAGATTTTTGAGAAATTACTGTATGTCAGAAACTACTGGGCCAATTGAGCTGAAACTGCGCCCAGAAATGCTTCAAAGTAATACCGATTATGTGATGAAATTTCAGATTTTTAGCTTCAACTTTAGTCCTTTATTTGTCGTGATTCATAAAAATTTTCGAAAAAATCGATCCACACTTTCGGACACACATACATACATGGTCCTCAAATTTTGTATTTTCACGTTTCAGACCATTCTACATCATTTCCAAGCAAAATTAGCGAATCGAACAATCGACCGATTATAATGCTTCCATTCGGAAGCAAAAATACCACCCATGCCAGAACAACGGAACTTTTCATGCTCCACGCGTACCGGGGCAGGAAATATACGTATTTGAAGACATTTCCATACATGAATGTGTCACAAAGTATTAGGTTCGGAAGGGCTTTCATATCCTTCAATTGAAGTTATGAGTTCTCATAAATTTGTTCAACCTTTTAATGTGAAAAATTAACCATTGCTAATCATGTGGTTCACCAACAAAAAGGTACAATGAGACGAGCTGATTCTGATAGGATTCTGATAGTAATACAGAGGTTTTAACTACCTCTATGATCACATACCTGTTTATCCGCCCCTCAGGACTGTCCCTTTCAGTTCAGAGATTTGAAATTCTGGAGGAATTACCGATTGGTAAGGGCCAGAATTGAAGAGGCTTTTATACTCTTCAGTCTCTCTAGAATAAAACTACTAGAACAGTTTAATTTCCAATTGGGAAGGAAATGCTCAAGAATGGCTGCAGAGATTTTTGCCATTACTTCTTGCTCTCCTGAAGTGAGATAACTCTGGAAACACTGACGTCGATGAAGAGTCATTGGGACGATTGAGGAAATGCCTCCTGTTGGACCTGTTGTTCAACCTGAGGCATGCAAGGTTTTTGAACCATTTGTTTTAACTCTACGTCTCAAAACATGCTCCTTTGAATCCAATGAATTTAGATTCTCCTGTAAAGGTGGATAAATCTCCAAACCTTGACACAATTTTGAAGATTTATTTTAATTTCCTCACGCTTCTCGAAAAATGTGAAGCCATACAAAAATTAAACTGGAGCTGTAGCTTCAAGGGCCCTCAAAATTTTTTTTTTTTGAACCACAACTTCTGGAAGAGGACTAGATTGTCTAGTTTCCCTTCCTAGAGCAGACTTCGATGGCCCAGGAACTCCTATATTCCTGAATCGAGTTCAGGTGTAATATTATTTTGAAGGTTTGAGGCCTTGAATGATGCGTCAAGCGCAGATGCAACAATTGCATTTGTAATTGACGGCTTAGAGCCTTACTTTAATGCGTTAGGCGCAGATATGCCTATCATAATAGTAGTAGAAGGATTGGAGCCTTGGATCAATGCGTCAAGCGTAAATTTAACTATTGAAATAGTAATACAAAGCTTGGAGCCTTGGATCAATGCGTCAAGCGTAGATTTAACTATTGAAATAGTAATACAAGGCTTGGAGCCTTGGATCAATACGTCAAGCGCAGATTCAACTATTGAAATAGTAGAACAAGGCTTGGAGCCTGGGTGAGTGCGTCAGGCGCAGATGTGTCCAGCAGAACAGGATCTGAGCTGTTGCTCGCATTGTCCTGGATGTTAGAGATGAAAGATCCATCTGACATATTTGTAACAATCTCATTTTTAATTTCCTTGTTCTCGATTTTGTCTCTAGGACCAGGAGAACCAGGTAAAATGAGGTTAGGCTGAGTTGTTCCATAAGGAATAAACTCGGCCTAAAAAAGCCTTTAACGTCGATTGGTTCTGTTTCTAGGATCTGACCCGAGCATTTAAAAAGGCTGAGGGACATGAAACATCGCTTACCTTTATTTCCAATCGATTATTTATCCAAGAAAAAGTCGATAAGCCCCTGCACGTAATATTTGCAATTTCACTATAAATTTTTAGATATTCCATACAATTTATGTGTTTCCTCTTCTTACAATCATCCATGACTATGAAAAAATTGTGTAAAAACGGAGAGAAATAGATTATTACAACAAAACAAACTGGAAACTCTGAAAAGCAGCGTTCCACTCGCGCACATACGAAAACAATGATAAGATGGCGAGCCCTCACCGCCGAGGTGCCACAGCCAACTTTTTCTATGGTCTCTGAAGGCATGTGGCTCCATCTAGCCGCAGGCGGGCTACTACTACAAGTTATTGAAATCTCGAAGACGAGGCTCGAATATAATTCTGGGATTTGACCACTACCCTATATTGATAGAATTCTCTCTAGAACAGAAAATATATGAAAAACCGCACTTTAAACGCACATAAGTCAGAACGAATTGGGCGGACTTGCTCACATCTCTTGAGGAGTCATTCTTCAGCTTTCTGGAACCGGAATACAATAATCTCACTACACTTAGTAAATATGATTCTTTTTATCAATTACTAGCCATATGAGGCGCGCGCCTTGTCGATCGGCTAGTTGTAAACTGATGTAGAATAATTTATATGATGATCAATATGATCATTGTTATAATGATATGATGATGATGATTATTGTTTTTACTCATTCCTAAATGAATGAATGATATCAAATTGAAGGAAATATCATTTATGATAACTCAAAGTCAATAAGGAAAAAGTTAAAGTTTCTCGAGTTTCCCAAAAAACTTGAGAATTTTCTCGAATTTTCGAGAACACTTGAAAAGTTCCTCGAATTTTCTAGAAGACTCGAGAAATTTTTCGATTTTTCTAGAAAATGTAAGAAATTATTGAAATTTTCGAGAAAACTTGAGAAATTTCTCGAATTTTCCAGAACACTTCAGAAAACCTGAGAACTTTCGACGAAACGGTGAAAATTTCAAGGAAATATCTCATAATAATAGAAATGAGAATAATTTGTCTAATAACTATCGTACAGCATTCTCGAGTTCTCCCCAAAGTTCTAGAAATTTTCACTATCATTGGCTAAACAGATGTTTTTAGTTTCGAAGAATATTCCCTGATTTTCTAGAAAATTCGAGAAACCTTCAGAAAGTTGTGGAAATTTTTAGAACTTTCTGCGTTTCACCCTTTCAGGGGTGGATTTTCGAGAAAATAAAAAACACTTGTCTTTTTATTCTGAAAGGAGAGTCTACACGCGCATTTTCATCTCTCTAACTTGAGCGTTTCTCGAAATCGCATAAAAAATGTTGCCCCCTTTTCACCCTCTTAGGGGGTTAATTTCCAAAAACCCTCCCTTAGTGGGAGCTTACGTCACTAAGGGTAACTGTAGGCAAAAGCTCTTGCTCATGTTCGTAGCTCTTGTAGTTTGGGCTGGGCGTTGATACATCAGTCGCGTCGAAAATAGTTTCTCCATTATATATAAGATTTATACGATAAAATAGCGGAATTCACTCCTCGGAAGAAGACTGTTTCACCTGCTGTACACCGAACCCCTATCTATTGGTAGGACACTGAATGGGATAAGGTGAAAAGACTGCGCAGAGCGGCTTTCCAAAAGTGGAAATATACAAAAGCAATAAGTGATTATATAGATTATAAAAGAACTGTAGCTATAGCGCGACAAACGTTCAACAGAAAAAAACAATTAGATTTCAGTAAATTTACTGCCACGGTTGATTTAAAAAAAAGCCCATCCTATGTATGGGATCAGTGTAAAATCTTAAAAAATTACTGGATAAACAATAACTGAATTAATAGAGAGTCGAATCTCCAGATTGATGATCAGATTGAGTCTTGTATGGATTCCATTAGCCCACCATCCCGAGTGGAAATTTTAGGCAGATCGTGATCAGACACTGAGCAAGTTATCATATCAGATTCTGATCAGGTATGTAACGCTATAATTTTGGATTTTCCACTAGGGTTTCACCGCCTACCATCATTAGGCATTAATTAAATTTAAATTTTCTGAGAGAAAAAATTAGTAACTTCCTAGCCGGGAATCGAACCCGGGACCTCCCAATGTCGCGTTGGGTGCTCTTACTATCTGAGCTACCAGGAATAGCGAATTTCACTCTCAAATTGAATCATATCCGAGTGGAAATTTTAGTCAGGTCTGGATCAGACACTGATCAAGTTATCATATCAGATTCTGATCAGGTCTGTAACGCTATAATTTTGGATTTTCCACTAGGGATGGTGTCCCGAAGATCCCCAATACTGTCTTACTTGTCAACAGAATATTTCACTTGAGTTCAATTTCTCATTTACTGAATTCAATACTGCTCTTAAGTCTAGTAGAACTGGGTCTGCTCCGGGCATAGATGGATTGGATTATGAACTGCTGAAAAATCTTCCGGTGAAACTGGAACTAATACTACTAGATCTTTTCAATGAAATGTATTCCACTTTTGTATTTCCGAGTAGTTGGTTTGCACAATTTGTTAATTTTATTCCTAAAGCTAGTGGAACTGGAGTACGACCGATTTTACTGTCATCCTGTATCTGTAAACTATTCAAAGAAATGGTTAAATATCGATTAGAATGGTGGGCAGAGAGTAATAGTATCCTTCCTGCTTCTCAAAGTAGATTTCGCAGGGGTAGATCTTGTCTGGACAATTTGACCAACTGATCTCGACATCTCAACCTGTTCAGACAGAAAGAGACACTCGCAGCGTTCCTTGACATCAAATCCGCTTTTGACAATGTTGATAACGTAATTCTGATAAACAAGGTACCTCGTTATGTCCACAAAGGAGTTTTCCAAGGTGGAGTCCTCTCTCCCTTGCTGTACACAATTTACGTGTTGGATATTGTAAGAGAACTCCCCTCCGGTGTACTTGTTCCCCAATTCGCAAATGATATTGCACACTATACGAGCTGATTTCTGTCTAAATTCTAATTCTCTTAGAATTCTTTAATGCCTAAAGGAGGTTAGGCGGTGTATGGGGTGAATTTGAGAGTGAATTTCTGTGGTTCCCGGTAGCTTAGTCGGTAAGAGTGCCCGGCGCGTATCTGGGAGACCCGGGTTCGATTCCCGGCTGGGTGAAGCGGAAATTTTTTCTCTCTAAATTCTAATTCTCTTAGAATTCTCTTAGAATTTTTTTTTTTTGACTGCTCAATAAATTTATTATTAATTATATTAATATTAATTTATATTTTAATTTATATTAATATTATATTAATTTCTTCTCTTGATGAAGGAGTCAGGGACATTGAATGTTCCATGTCAATTGTGAACATTAATTTACGGAACCTAGATCTAACTCTGTCACCGGAGAAGACCCAACTCATCTATTTCAATAAAAGAAGAAGATCATTGGCGCCCTTAAGTACATTCATTCGAGTTGATAATCATACAATAACATGCAGCTTGGAGACTAAATTCCTCGGTATTATATTTGATCACAAATTGAACTTCAAAACTCACCTTGACAACATTCAAAGGACTGCCTTGAAAGCGCTTAATATTGTCAAATATCTTTGGGGTACATGGTGGGGGACTGATCCTGGACCCCTGCTTTTCATTTACAAAGCCTTTGTTAGATCTGTTATCGATTACGGTTCACTCATTTATTTCCCCCGCACCAAGGCTGGAATTGTTAGGTTGGAACGTATCCAGAATGCTGCCATTAGATTCAGTTTAGGGTACAGAAAAACCACACTGATAAATGTCATCCTTGGAGAAAGCAAATTATCATCGATAGAGGCGCGATATTGAATTTTGGCCACAATTTCCTCCTATAAGTGATGGCAAATAGAAATTCTCAAGTTTATCCTGTCATCAATAAGTTCATCGATATTTACAATATTGCTTCTCGTAACCGCCGCCTGATCGGCAGGGCAATTAACGAGATTGCTCCTCTACTCGACTGGGTAAGCACAAACGAACACTTCAGTCTATTTATGTATGATTATGATGTAACAATGTCAGCCCTCTCTGATACTAGTAGATAAGGTCTGGGAAGCCAGCACCAATAGATAGAAATTTATACCGATGGCAGTAACGTTCTGGGAAAACGATCTGTGGGGGCAGCATTGGTCTGCCAAGAACTAGACATCAAAAAATCATTTGGCTTAGATCCGAGAGCGTCAATCATCACCGCTGAAACCTTGGCACTCAATGAAGCAGTTAAGCTAACTCTGTCTTTCCCTGATTGCAGCTTTCTGATCATCGGTGACTATCTCAGCACGATCCAATCATTTGCCTCTCCTTGCCTAACAATCAAAGTTAACAGAAATATTCTGGAAGCAAAAAATAACGATCGGCGATTTATAGACAACAACATAGAACATGATATTAAACTTAAGTGGGTCCCCTCGCATACAGAAATTGACGGTAAAGAGGAGCCCGAGCTAAACCATGGTTTGATAGGGAAAATCTTTCTCGTGAGACAGTGGTTTGGATGAATCGGGCAAGAGAAAATCACCATAGCTTCGCGGGATCTCTGAACCGAATGAATATTGTTAGCTCTTCAGAATGCATGTGTGGACAATCTGTTGAGGACGTTAACCATGTATTTTGGCAATGCCCCTTGAACGATACACCGCGAGTGAATATGATTTCTAGTCTACGGGCAAAAAGATGTTTACCACCTTATCATATTAGACCTTTCTTATGTAAAATTGATATTTCAATAGTGAAAATTATGGATACTTTTGTTAACAGCAGTGGGCTATCTATATAAGCTAACACATTATTACTGTATGAATATACATAAGTAAGTTAATAAGTAAGTTTAAGAATTAATATTTTCTTTTTCTTTCTTAGTATAACAAACTTGTAAGTTTGAAATACTTAAATAAAAAAAAATCTCCTCTACATGCTGGTGTGTAGTGTTTTCCAATTGATTAAGTTGAACTGAAAATATCTGTGTTTTTGGCACTACCCTTCGGAAAGTCGATGATTTTTACTTAATTTTACTTATCGAACCATTTTGATATGTAGTTCAGGACAACATATCAAAATGTTTAGATATGTTATTTTTACCCATCGTTTGACAATTTTTCGTATACATTCGAATTTGCTAGGGTCCAAACACCTTCATTGACTGGACTAATACTCGTACTCGTATGAAAAAATCATATGAAAATTCTCTATACGGTTTCCGTATAGAACTTCTATAGAATTTTCGTATATGATATTCGGATATTTCTATACGGATATTTTTATACAAATTATTTCTATACGATTTCTATAGGTTTGATTCTATACGACCCATTGCCACATGCATAGAAACATTTCGTATAGAGTTACGATATTTTTCTACGTTTTTCTCTGGAGCATTTAGACATTTTTCGTATGAAAAAAATTTATCTAAAAATTTATGTATGGAAATAATTCGTATGAAAAATATTCATATAGAAATATCCGGATATCATATATGGAAATCCTATAGAATTTCTATACGCAATCGGTATAGAAAATTTCTGAGTTCCGTGAAAATAGGCTTGTCCTTTAGATTGTAACATGATAAAAATCATATACTGTTCCTCGCCTGAACTGACCGCGGATCATGGGGGGAAAATTAGTATTTTTACCCCAGCGAGGAGTCGGATCACCCAGGGCTACAACTGTCATTTTCTTTATTTCTTTTATTTACTCGTTCTTTTATTATGCTCTCAAATTCTGTCGATCGCGCTCACTGTGGGTTGCGCGTGAGCTTCGCGACGAGGGAAGTGGAGCGGAGCATCAGGAATGGCTACAAGTCAGCGCTACAGCAGATCACGAGTAGGACACCGACGAGCACGCACACACTGAGTCTGGGAGACTCACACCACGAAGGACGCAAGAGACGATCGACGCACGCCAGCAGGCATCTCAGGTCTCTACGTGCGAACCCCCACTACCTCACCGATGAATCGGTGGTGCAAGGCCACCCAAGAAAAAAATTCATGCTGTAGCATCGAGGGAGCCGCGGATTATGTTGGCTCATGCGCCATTCAACGCGGATCACCTCCACCGACCGCGAGGCGCAGGTCTCAGTTTTCTGGGACTCATGAATAGTGAATAATTACCAATTGAAAATTCATAATTCAAATTTCATTGGGACGCGGATTCTCCGCGCCACCATCGGTTGATTGAGGTGGGAGCAGAAAAGATTTTCAGGTTTCTCGGGGCGATGTACGGCCCCGACGGACGACTCTTCGCTGGGTTTCAGCCATATTAAGTCACTCTGCGCAATTAAAGTTTTATTATGAGCTTCTTTAAATTGTTAAAACAACTATTACTTCGGTGTGCCTGGATTTTTTGGCCTTTTCCTGACGTAGCCGTACTGAGGGTCCAGACGAGTTCATCCTGGAGTTTCTCGCGTATCAAACGGTGTACGTCATTCAATTTGTGAGTGCTCCCGCGGTTTTTCGATTCATTTCTCCGGTGGCCTTTTGGACACCGTTTGAGTGTTAAAATTCGAGCTTTTTGCCTTCGGGACGCGGCAATCAGTGGCCTTCGGCCTCATTCCTTTATTTTCATTATTGAATATTAATTATTTCATTCATTTTGTTGCCGTTTATCAGTTTTGATTTTGGGAACTTTGTTCAATTTCTTCATTCGTGTGGCCTTCGCGTTGTCCCGCTTCGGGTGATTCTCGCGAATGATAATCTTTATTCATTAAATTGTGGCTGTATGATATTGGTTAATTTTTCCAATCAATTAAAAATATTGGATTTTTATAATCACTTCTCATTTTCGCATTTGCTAAAATATTAATACTCTGTATCGAGTCATACTACGTGTAGAGTTCGCTCTCACGCACTTCATTGAATTACTTAATTTTGTAATTATCACACATTTAATTAGTTCTAAACTTTTATAAATTGTAGCTTCAGATAATTAATAATTTTTGAATTGTATCGAGCTTTTGCTCGCGGGAATACCCTCCCGCACATGTAAAAATCGCGAATATTATTTCACTGGCATTTGGCCGATTTTTCTATTGTTTTATTGTTGTGAGAAAAATATAGTTTATTTTATTTCCGAATAATTCATGGTGTTGAACTACATTAATTGTTCGCCCGTTCCCATACGCCTCTGCGGTTTCCTGAGCTGGTCGTGGAACGCGCTTTGACATCGTGACCTTGTCTTTTGAAAGTTAAAAGGACTGGCGCCCTTTTGGTATTGTTTCATTGGTTTCTCTCGTTGATCACCTTCGTACTTATTCGGGTTGAGAGATTCCAAAAGGGTTGCTGAAAGTTAGTGGACGACAACGCACACGATTTCCCGCGTGTGTCGTTAAAAAATACGTCACAAGATATAAAATTGAGATTGATGAAATATTGAATTCATGAAATTTATTAATTATTAGTCATATGTAATACCATGAGAGCTTTAACATTATCGGGTACTTCCTGATAGGTTCCTTACAAACAAACGAAGGAGTCGTGTTTCAGGCTAAAAAATCACGAGTGCAAAGCACGGGGAATCTTTCCTGAAAAACTTGAAGACTTCGTTTGTGTGCAAGGAACCGTGAAGAAAATACCTGAATAATTTGGAAGCTCGAGTAGTATTCGGGACAGAATTTTTCCATCCTAATTTCGGCCAGGAGAATTGCACCATGAGACGAAATCAATCTCTCAGTTTCGGCGAGCGGTTCACTCAATTGAATGATCTTTTGTTTTTTAACTTCCCGATCTATCGGGTAGTTAGAGTAATGACCCCGGAAATTGAATGTGGAATTTTCATGATTCTTCCACGTTTCGTGACGTTTAGAATCATTTTCAACGAATTTTGAAGACATGTTCGTGTGTGTGTATGAGTGTATGCGTGTTTTTTTTTTTTTTTTTTTTTTTATAGAGATTTAGGAAAATCTTCAAAAGATTCTGGTAAAGTGATGGTAAAAACCAGATCTGGGATTTTTACCCAGTAAAAACCCTGTTTTCCTCTTTTTACCTCTAATCGTCCGTACCCATGTCCCTCGTGGCACCACCGTTAGGTATTACTTCACGAGGGGGGCTTTAGCTATTTGCTCTTACTCATGCATTTCTACTTTATGTACGTCCTCCTGCCTCACTAAGATGTTATGCGTGGATAGAAGGTTCCAAAAAGAGATTTCTCACCTATGTCGCGGGTTTGCGTGCTCGTTCCTCGGTTCTGAGCTCCTTTAGTACGTTCGTCGCGAAGTCACTCGTCGCGTCCCAGGCTGTCCGTGATGACAGCATACTTTCCACCAGATTCTCGGGTGACAGTTCCTTTCAGAGCTCTGTCTCCCAGATGCTCCGGATGTCACTGTAACGGGGGCATCTGAAAAACACATGCTCCGCATTTTCTGCAACTCCTGTGCAGGTGGGACATTCTAGGGAATCTTCATGCTTGAATTTGAAGAGGTATTCTCGGAAGCATCCGTGCCCTGAAAGCATTTGACACAGATAATACTTTATTTCTCCATGAGTTCGACTTACCCACGCGGCTACATGTGGAATTAGACGATAGGTCCATCTTCCCTTGGTCGAATTCGTCCACATCTCCTGCCATCGGTTTAAACTGTGACGCCTCTCCTCAGCCGCCAGTTCTCCGACGCCTATCATTTTCGATGCGAGCGATCGTTTGCGCCTATACAGCGATCCTCGCTCCTCAGCCAGAACTTCAATGGGCAACATTCTTGCGATGACACATACCGCGTCTTGAGAAACCGTCCGAAATGCACTCGCAACTCGAAGAGCACCAAGTCGATAGACTGGTGCGATCTTGCGTCGCGCTTCCTGCAGCTGTAATACCTCTCCCCAAATGGGAATTGCAGATGTGAGCACCGAAGTCATCACTGAAGACAACAGTGCTCGTCTTCTTTGCTTGGGTCCCCCAATATTGGGTATGAGACGAGACAAGGTGGATCTCACACCAGATGCTTTGGTCCCCACGTGCTCCGCTTGCTGCTTGAAGTTCAGTCGTGCATCGATCATCACCCCCAGGTATCGGATGAATGGCTGGGAGGTGATTTCACAAGACCCGACTGTCAGCGTGATTGTCCCGATCTTCTTCCTGCTGGTGATCAATACGGCTTCTGTCTTGTGTTGCGCTAAGTTCAGTCCAACAGAATCCATCCAGCAGCGGATCGTCTCGAACGTTGCGCTGAAAACACGTTTCATGTCTTCCAGGTGCTTCCTCACAATGACCACCGCCACGTCATCCGCAAATGCCACCAACTTGGGCCGTCGAGGCATGCTCAACTTCAGCAGCCCATCGTACATGATGTTCCACAAGAGAGGACCCAGTACTAATCCTTGGGGTACTCCTCCTGTCACCTTGTACTTCCTGGGACCGGACTCTGTGTCGTACTTTAGGACTCTTCCGCTGAAATAGCTGCTGACCATTCTCTGCAGGTATCCTGGTACATTCAATTTGTCAAGAGCCTCCATAATGCAGTCCCACCTGGCTGAATTGAAAGCGTTCTTGATATCTAGCGTCACCACTAAACAGTACTCCTTGGTGCCATTTAGCCACCGTTCTCCTGCAATCGCTTCCCTCGCGGTTTCGACGACAAGGTTGATGGCATCGAGTGTGGATCGCCCTTTCCGGAAACCATACTGACTTTTGGCGAGGATGGGTTCCACTGCAGCCTCTATCCTCTGGTGAATAATACGCTCGAGAATCTTACCCGCAGTATCGAGCATGCAAAGAGGACGATAGGATGAAGGTTCGTCCGGTGGTTTATTCCCCTTTGGGAGTAATACCAGTCTCTGCTGCTTTCAGACGGCAGGGAAGATGCCTTCTGTGAGGCACTCGTTGTAGACATCTAAGAATTGTTCTGGTATCGTGTGAATGGCCAGTTTCAACGCGACATTTGGAATTCTATCCAGCCCAGGAGCCTTGGAGTTTCCGACTCTTTTGCAGGCCTCCATCAACTCCTCCATGGTGATCTTCGGAACAATTTCTCCTTTCCATTGTTCAGTATTGCGGCGAGATTCTGGTTGACCCGGAAACAGCGTCTTCACAATTTTGTTCAGGAGCACCGGGCACGATGGTGATGGTATTGATTGACTTTTAAGTCGTGTCATCACCACCTTGTACGGCCTCCCCCATGGATCGTTCTCTACCTCGCTGAGGAGCTCGCTCCAGCATTGTCTCTTGCTGTACTTGATGGCTTTGCTGAGCTTCCGCCGTGCCTTCTTGTACTACATCTCTAGCCTCTGGAAGTTAGGACTATTCCTACCACGCTGAGATGACCTCCTAGGTGCGTTACACTCCTTCCGCAACACAGTGATGGTATCATTTCACCAGTACACCGGTGGGTGTCGATTCGTTGTTCTTTTCCTCGTCATAGTGGTGTCACAGGCTTTGCTCACTTTCCTCATAATATCCTGTGCCTTCGCAGTCGCGTTTACCCCAGCAATAGGATGGCCGTCTAATGCCACCGAATATGAGCCCGGATCGAATGTGCTCACTCGCCAGCCAATGCTGTTGGTTTTCTTCGCTGTTAATGCGACTTTCTGGTCAGAACATATCTCCCAGAGTATTGCTCGGTGGTCACTCGCCGTGTAGATATTGCTCACGCTCCACGAGTAGTTTCTCTTGGCGAGAGCACCACTCACGAAGGTAAGGTCCACAGTTGAGCTCTTCTCTCCTTTCACGAAAGTCGGTTCGTCGCCAGTATTCAGCAGGACCACGTCTAACGATGACATAGCTTCTAGCAAAGCTTGTCCTCTGGCGTTTGTCCCCTTACTTCCCCAATCAACTGCCCAGGCATTGAAGTCCCCGGCTATTGCCACCGGAAAGCGCTGCTTCGCATCCTCGGTCAGTCTGTCTAGGAAGTCCGTGAANGGGGTCCTTGGTCTCCGTCGGTGGTGATTCTCGCGACTTCCTCTTCATCCTGGAAACCTTGCTATTGTCAGAAAGAGCTGAGTTCTCCTCCTCAAACTCTGAGTCCATCGAGGTCGCAGTGTATTCAGACAACGTCCGCGTTCGCCCTAAAAGCAATGATGCTGGTGTGACCAACATTTGCCTTGTCTGCCCNCGGGGCGTAACAGCTGTAGAAGTGAATTCCATCAACCTTGGCCTTTATGAAGCCCTCTTGTGCGTTATCTCCTGTGATGTTCTGGAAAGAACGATCCCCACAAGCCCAGATTATCGCCTTCCCACTGGCGTCGTTAATCCAGGCTTGAGTGCCAAGCTGTCGGTATGGCTCCGAGACGATCACCACCTCTATCTTCAGCTCCCGCACNTTTTCCACCTCTTCAATTTTTTTGTTTGTATTTGCTTCCATCTTGTTCCCACGAGTACCTAGGGAAATAACGGACCACCTCAGTAGAGCCCCGATTACTAAGGCTAGGCCACTTAATGCACCTGGAGTTGGACTCGGTGCCCCAGGGCCACCGTTTGCGACGCTAATTACCCCTGGCGCCTTCCAGAAATCAGCACGGTGAACACTTTAACATTGGGGGTTTGAACTGCTTTTTAGTTCGGGAAAATCCTTTAAGCCCCTCCACCGTCGTCAAGGTCCTGCAGTTCCTAGGAGGGGTGCGTGCGTGTGTGTGTGTGTGTATGTGTGTGTGTGTGNACGACCGCTGCAGCCACCGTCACGGATACAGTCTGGGTTCCTCCGTAGGCCTTGCGCAAAGACCTGATCGCGTCGGGGNATTACTAAGGCTAGGCCACTTAATGCACCTGGAGTTGGACTCGGTGCCCCAGGGCCACCGTTTGCGACGCTAATTACCCCTGGCGCCTTCCAGAAATCAGCACGGTGAACACTTTAACATTGGGGGTTTGAACTGCTTTTTAGTTCGGGAAAATCCTTTAAGCCCCTCCACCGTCGTCAAGGTCCTGCAGTTCCTAGGAGGGGTGCGTGCGTGTGTGTGTGTGTGTATGTGTGTGTGTGTGTGTATGTATATGTAAACAAAATTTTTCCCGACGATTACTCTGGAACGAATGATATGATTCAATTTTTTTTTGCAATTGATACATCTTTGTGTAACTTAGGACTGATTAGTTCACGAAGACGATGGTCTCAGCGGTTCTTCAGTTATTCGCAAAAAACATGTGAAAAAACGCCAAAAATGACATTTTTTTCCACTTATTTGATCATTTTTCCAGTGGAAATGATGCAATTTGGATTGTTCTCTATACAATCGATGAATCTTCGTATGCAGTAGAACAAACTGGATTTTTAACAAAATCGACTCAGGCGTTTTCCAGTTATTTTAAAAATAAAACTTTTGGAACTTCGATTTTTTTTATTATCACAGCTCTGATTCCATAAGTGATCAAAACAATGATCTCAATAAAACCCCCACGTGGGGTAGAATGGGGGGACATGGACCAGGGGGTGAACTGGACCGTGGGGAAAAATGAAGCCGTGTGCCCTGAACGACTGAATACACGGGGTCAGAAGATGAGAATTAGAAAGACTATGTGGTGAAATTAATATAGGTGGGATTGTATGCATTAAAAAGGGCGAAGAAGGGTCAATAGAAAAGATCAATATGACTGAGACATAATCAGATGAAAAGAAGTGTACTGTGATAGAATTTCCAGTATTCTGGGTCAGGAGTCCATTTACTCCCTTGGTTCACAACCCTCAGTGAGTCACGCGTATCTACTCAACCACCAGAACTGGTTGAATTAGATGACAACAATTGACTTTACCATTATTGAATTATTGGATGAATGGATCGTGAAAATTCCGTCGTACAGATTTTTGAAAAAATTATGATAGAGCACAGGTGAGGAGAACACTAATCGGCAATGATTCGCAATGATAATCGGGAGCATTACTGAAAATCAACATAAATGCAGGAAAAAACCCAGAGAATTCACTCCCTTTTGGAACGATAGAATTGAAACGTGAATACGAACGTAATATGTTTCGTCTATGAATTCCTTCATTTTTCAACTTCCCGATCCGAAGAGAGGAAATTATTGTAATGACCCCGAAAATCGAATGTGGAATTTCGATGATTTCTCCACATTCCTCGACCTCCGGAATCATCCTGATACATTTTTGAAGACATGTCTGTATGTGTGTGTGTGTGTGTGTGTACGCATGCGACCAAAATTTTGTCCAACGATATCTCCTGAACGAATAAAACGATTGATTTTTTTCTTCCTTCAAACGATGCGGTTTTCTTTTTTTCTCATAAAACTTGTAAAAAAATGCCAAAAAGCGTTCTTTTTATTAGAAATTCGACCATTTTACCCAAGGTAACGATGGGATTTGAATTAATTTTGTGTAATCGATGCGTCTCCACATAACTTGATTCTCATTGGATTTTGAGCAAAATCGCCTCAGTGGTTGTTGAGTTTTTTAAATAAAACTTTCGGATTTTGCAATTAAAAAAAAAGGGAAAGTCGGAAAATTTTAGAGTGGGTTAACTTTGAAGTTGGAAAATTTTGAAGTGTGTCAACTTTTAAGTTGCAGATTTTTAAGTTGATCAGCTTCGGAGTTGAGAGAATTTTGCCGTGGGTCAAGTAAAAAGTGGGTTTAATTCAAGCTTGATTGAAGTTTGAGTTAAATTAAATTGCAAATACGTTCTTTACGAAATCACCCTAAGGGTAATGCCGCAATGGATGCAACGCTAAACGCATGCAACGCATGAAATAATTATCCAACTGTTTTCCGAGTATTTCTCACAATGACTAGCGTTACGTATAGCGTGCGCCGCATTCACTGTGGCATGCTCCCAGCGTCAACAAAAACAAATGGTCGGGAAGTTATTGGTTTGACGAGTAATGGGTCACACCCAATTCCACCAACCCCTACCAGTCATACTCCAAAGAGGGCGCGCGACCGGGCCTGATTTTTTTATACATATAGCAACTACCAGAGAATATTATCAAAAGATTATCAGTTGAAAACCCCGTAGGTTGTACCACCTGACGTCGAATGGTGGAATTCTACTGGCGGAAATTTCGATGGTGAAAATTCTCATTAGAATAATTATATCATGTGGAGTAAAAATTACGAATGAAAATTTATTAGAGAATGATTCGAATATGGCCGGTAGGATTGTACATCGGTAGGCTTGTTAGTTCGGTAGGGTTATTTTGCGGTAGGCTAGTCGCTTGGTACGGTTGTCCTATGGTAGAGTTGCAGGAATTCAATCTTCTTATTAAAAAGACTTGTTCCCGTTCTCGCTCCCGTTCTCCGCTGAAAGAACAACATAGAACGAGAACGTTCTTACGAAGAACGAACATGAGAACGAAATGTCGAGAACGTTCTTACAAAGAACGAAATGAAAACAGGAGCGTTCTTCTGAGAGTAAAAGTCGGGCATGAGATGTGGAGAACGTTCTTGCAAAGAAAAATATGTGAATATTCGTTCTTTTGAAAAAAAAACGCAAGAACGAATCCCGAGGGTTGTCAATCGCTATAATGACCCCATCCTCTACTGACTTATACAGTGAGGGTAGAAAGTAGAGAAATAATATATTTTCCTATCAATCCGAGGGTAATTTGCGGCTTATTTTCACTTCGTTGATTGATAATGCATTTAGAAAGCGTCGAATACAAAAATTTCATCAGGATTTTCATCTCCAAATACCGTGAGCTAGACTCACAGTATATGTCTCTTCAGTAATGGGGCATCCTCTCTAAATGAGGTATTCCGTGCCAAATGAGTCAACGGCTGACCCTGACCCTTTTAGAAAATGATCTCGATTTTTTCTACAATTGGCGGGTTAGAAAAACTGTCTCTCAATTTTTTCAAGATTTTTTCAACAGCCCATTTCGGAGATATGATTTTGTGGGTTTTGAAAGTTATTAATTAATGATATAGTTGTTATGTCAAAATTATGTCCAAACAATTAAAAACCCTTAAAACCAAAATAATAATTGAACAACCGGTCAAACTAATGAAGCGTAAAGGACCAAAATTATTCCCCTGAATGAGACAGAAATTTTGAGCCCTGAGCCACCTCATTCAGACCAACTTGGAAAACCACCCCCATTACCCTTCATAAGTAAAACCGTTCCCCACAAAAATAAAATACAACATCGAAATTCTAACAAAATCTAAATACGCTAAAAGATTCGTCTCAGCACGACGAAACTTTGGACATATTGTTTAAAGAGAAACTCCGAAAATTGCAAAAGTTACTAACAAATAACTTTAGCAAGAGCTCAACTTTCCCTACATGAAACATTTTTGCTAAATCCCAAAATAATGGGTCTACACAAAAACTTCCGTAACAAAAAATGAGCGGGCAAACAAACCAAAGAGTTTAAGTCCTCGCTCAACAAAATCGGACAACAATTACAGATGTTATTAACAAATTCCCCGAAAAATCTTCAACTTCTCCCAATAAATAAATAAACGCAACTTTTCACCCTAACGTTAGTCTCCAAAATACCGCGCCATCTCGAGTGGAAATTCTGTTCAGGTCTCGATCAGAAACTGATCAAGTCCGATCCGAAATTCTGATCAGGCATGTTACGCCTCTGCCTTCGGTTTTTCCACTAGGGATAAGCGCCAGAAAATAACCCAACAATTTGCAAATTCGGTTGAGAAACCACGGAGCTAGCTAAATAAACAAATATAACCTAACAATTGACATAACCTTTGAACAAGGCACCCATTCGAAAAATGTTATTAACAAAAGTTGCCCAGCTCACCGAGACCCTCCCGGCAAGCCATAGCAACCCCTAAGTTCATCAACCCCACAACAACCCCAAGTCAGGAACAAGCATAAAAATTCACAAAAGAAATTAAGACTCATTCCAACACGACGAAATAAAAGAAAATATAATCCAGGCCACTTCATGACACACCAAAAAATTCTTTACTCAATTTCCCAATAGCGAAATATTCACCCTGTCGCAATCAACGCGCATCAGCACCTGTCGAAATTTTCCCCCACCGGAAAACCAAAGCACTCAGGCCCTCCTCACACTAAATCGATAATTAGAATTTAGTCACGAATAAATCGGGAAACTAGCACGTTCTCCGATCATCGATAATTAAAGTAAATCAATATCAAAACGAATAAAGTCAATTCTCTGTAACAGCCCCCAACAGAAATCAGTGAGTCTAATTTCGAGAGTGGTCCCCTGAGTGCCGACGATCGCTACCGGATAGTTGATGGATTTGATTATTGAAAATTTGAGTTGACAAAACCCCCTCATCTAAATTTACGAGAACATCACATTCTCTAGTATCAAAAAAAGAAGAGATACGAATTTTTGGACATAAAATTACGCGTACCGGTTAAGGCATTCGTGACTCCAAACGACTTACGGTATAAGTGTGTGTATTGTAACGAGATTTTCTCATTACGGGTTGAAATTCCCTTAAAAAAGATATGTGGACTCTTAACTTAGTGAAGAGAGACAGTTAGTGACATCTAGAGGCGGCTGAAGAAAGCCGCGACTAGATGAACTGAGCGACAAACCGATGAAAGACCTAAGGCATAGCAGTTATGGGTGAAACCGCGACCCCTGGAGGTCTGGAGGACGTTACTAGACTATCGCTATTTTGGAATTCGCCCAGCATGTGCTAGGGGAAAAGGGGCCGATGTACAGGCTGTCCAACTGGGCGATTCCATAGGCTATGTCAGAGTAGACTAGGGACCAACGGCCAGGTGAGAGGACTGGTGCCCCCGGGATCCCGTCGGGTTGATTGGTGGGGATAGGGTAACGGAATGACCTATCGTCACTGAGATATCCAGACTAGGGGGAGAAGGCCCTAGTAAGGTTCTGAGTTAGTCGAACGCGGACGCTCGAGCGGGGAAGTCGAAAGGATTTCTCCGAGATATACTGTGGTATTGGCTTGAAAGATGGCCAAGGGAGTAGTGGGCGAATAGCTCAGCGCAGCCAGGTGCATAACTGATGGTAGCGAACGTAGGGGGATGCCCCTGCATCCCCCACAAACGGAAAAAGAGTTATTTCGGAACTCTTAGTGACGACTTTGTTGTTTCCGGCGTTATCCGGCTCGGCGAAACAAATGACGAGCGCATGGGCCCGTGGGTCTGGAGTAGAGATCGTCCTCCTGTCGCCCCGACCATGTGCCGACATTCGAGTACCCGGAGACGGTGACGTGCGATGACCGAAGCGGTAACTGGTGGCCGAGAGTGTGGGTGGTCGTGAAGTGGGTAACAGTGTTCCACTTTGGTCGGATCAGCCTCTCGGCGTCCCAGGCTCTGAGGAGTCCCGGCTGATTCGCTATTAATTCTGAAACACTCCCGAGTCGAAATACTCGGGAGGAGACAGCCTACTGAGAGAGTGAAAAACCCTCCAGGACGAGTGACAATTTGCATGGATGGCCGTGAGGCTTAATTTCCAGCCTGAAATAGTGGCTGATGACGTTTGGCATAGGATACTCCTGGTAAACCTCACCCACTCTACCGTGTCACACTGATGCTAGCTGGGCAACCCTTTGCCCGGCCACAGAAGTCCTCTGAGTAGACAAGTTTGCCTCAGAGGCCGGTTTTCGTCGAACCTCCCGTGAAGGTTCGGCTGGCACCCGATTATTGAGCGATAGAGACGGCACAAAAAGTAGTTTGGATTTTTCCTGGGTGAACAACCCGGGAAAATATCCTTACAGTATTTACAAACAATTCGGCCAAATATTGTAAAATACTTCATAAACATTGTAAGCTGTAAATTCTTTGTAACACTGAGAGAGAAAGAGAGATTCCAGTGAACATCTTTAATAACAGCGAAATCGTAAGTAAGACTAAATATAAAACTATTGTAAAATTCAAACCTTGTAAATCTCGATAACTCGGAAAATCAATCAAATCGAACTCTCAAGGAATTACCGAATTGTTGTAAACCCAGAACCTATTCAGAAAATTTATAATTAAAGGTGAAGATTATTCCAAAATCGCTTTAATCATTTCTGAAAACGCCTTCAGAAACCTTACAACGAAACTTTCGGCCCTATATTAGAACAGGAAAATGAGGTAAGAGTGCGAACAAAAAAATTGCTCATAAAAATTCGGGAAACCGCGATAAGAAACATTTTATCGCACATTATTTTTATTGTTTACCAAGTAACTTATCTAATCTAGGAGAAATGAAGGCACAATAGATCAATTTTCATAACTCAGGATTTCCCGCCTGAAAATCCTTCGAACATAACATAGTAATAACTTGCCTTCTTATTAGCATTATTATGATTTGTATAACTGTGATCGTCATTCTGACTGTCCTTATATTTCTGATATACCTGATATTACAATACAATATTGATCGCTCACTGAAATCTTTTCGTTGATCCATAGTTCTTTATTTCTTCGGTCCCAATCATTGAAAGTTAATAAATTTAGCGTAATATGAAAGAAGAGATGTAAAGATTCGTCAAAAAAAAAAACAAAACAAAAATAAGAGCATAATCCATATGCAAGGGCGCGCAATGGTTAAAACGTCGCGAACTCCATAGAAAATACTGGATTCTATTGAACTTATATTACAAATTATGTAAGTTTTTGGCCGATTATAGTGAAGAATTCAGCAGTTTAACGGCGAGTTTTTCTTACAGAAAATGTCCAATCGAAATTATTCATAGAAAATTCAGTGGAATTTTATCTTTCTATGCAATCTCGTTTACTATTGAGATGTTTTGTAAAGGAATCCCGCGACATGCATTTTCCAAGTTTTTCCCATTCTATTTTCTTCTTTCTTCATTCAGAAAAAACGAACAAAAAAACTCGGAAAATTTTAACCAATTAATTTTTGTAGGAAATATCTCAATAAAATGAGTTGTGTAAAAATATTGAATTCTATTGATTGTTTCTATTGAATATTTTCTTTGAACATTGCTTTGAAAAAAAAATGCGAAGATGATCTATGAAACTTTTCGATGGAATTGGTCAAAAACTGATCAGAAATGAAAAGTAAAACTGTTCGAATTGAAAAAAACACGAATTTTTCATTATTTTCCAATTGAATGGATTTAAATGCATTTCAATAAGGCGGGAAAAAATATATGAAAGAATTTTAGACGATAAGGATCGAAAAATATACATTTTTTGTCTCGAAATTTTTTTTCGTTGTTTTCTGCATTTTTTTCGTTGCAATTTCTGACGAAAAATTGCATTCATCACACGGTCCAAAAGTATTTTCTGACGAATGTGATTATAGGCCTCGCCTTTGACTCGGCCTACAAAGCCACATTCGTCAGAAAATACTTTGTGGACCTTGTGATGAAAATAACTATTTCTCTAATCTCAATTTTTCAAGTCATGTCAGTGGAAGCGTATATCAGATCTAATCCGTGCGCTGAAAAAAATCATCTAGAAAAATTCATATGTTAGCACCATAAATGAGAAACAACTTGCACATTTGGAAAAGTTATTGTATAGCATCAGAAAAATTCATGTGCCGCACCAGGAAAATTCTCATGCTACATTACAAAACAATTATTGTGTAACGCCAAAAAAATATAGTGCACTACTGGAAAAAATATTGGGGATATCCTAATTTTTCTGGTGCCGCACGCGAATTTTTCTGCTCCTACATAATAATTTTTTCAAGTGTGGAAGTTGTACCTTATTTATAGTGCTTATCACATAAATTTCCCTAGAAAATTCTTCTCCGAGTGACCCGTCATTAACTCAACTAACTTGAAACGAAACAACTGAAAAATCTGGAATAATTTACCAAGTTTTGTTTCACGTCAGGTATTACTCTCAAGTTTTCCCAGAATTTTCGGAAACATCGAAAAATTTGATTCGCCTACATGACAAAGTATCCCTTATGCAGAAAAAGGCTCCATCAATGGCTGAGAACCCTCGAATTCAGTCAGTACGTTCATTCCTAATTTGTTCTCGGGAGAACGCTCCCGTTCTCACTTCGTTTTTTGCAAGAACGCTCTCAACAGTTCGTTCCCAACTTTTATTCGCTGAAGAACGTTCCTATTCTCACTTTCATTCTTTGGGAGTACGTTTCCGACATTTCGTTCTCGCTTTCGTTCTTGGTAAGAACGTTCTCGACATTTTGTTCTCACTTTCGTTCCCGTTATTTAAACGTAAATAAAACGTTCCTTAAAGTAAAAACCTCTGTTTCGTTCCGTTCTATACTGTCGCTCTCAGTCGTTGCTTTTTAACGGCATCGGTAGGAGTATAATGCGGTAGGTTCGTCGCTTGGTATGGTTATCCCGCGGTGGAGTTGCATTCCATTTTCTGGACGGTATCGGTAGTGGTATAATCCGATGAAGTTTTCGCTTCGTACGGTTATCCCGCGAGCCCGTTGCACCATTCATAGTGTTCTGATGCGGTAGGCGTGTCCGAAAAACAGTTTGGTGGGTTAAAGTTGTACGTTGGTAGGGATGATCTTGGTAGTATTTCATGTTGCTAGCGTTTTCGTTGGTACGGTTGTCCCGTTGCTGATTTATGGAAGGATTCCCAGTGAAAAATGTGAAAATTCATTGTTTTTATTTTTTTTTAATGTGTTGCAGGTGGAATTTTGGAACTTTTTTCCTCTCAAAATATAGGCAATTGAGGCCAGAATCACGTAAATTTTTGTGAAAGTGGTAGAGTAGTAGATTGTGCACGAAGGGAGGAAAACAGGACATTTCAATCCGCGTGTGGACTAAACACGGGGTAAACACGCGCGTTTGAATGTCTTGTTTTGCTTCCTAGGTGCACATGCTATTTTTCGTCATAACTGCACGGTATAGTTCGATTTTTCGTCGTAAATGCAGGGAGGAAGGTGGGTTATTCGAGGAATGAAATAATCCACTTTTCTCCCGTCATCTGGGGAAGAAGATCTAACTTTCCGTGCAGATATGATGAAATAGAATATTGTACATCAAGGGCGGAAAGTCATGTTTTTTCCGCCCGAGGTGCACATGCTATTTGTTAATGCTCACAAAGAAAAGTTTGTATTTTGCTTTCTGATGAGCGGCAGCAAAGTATGAACTTTCCGTGCAGGGGTGTGAAAAAAATCTATACCTATATCAGAATAGTTTTGAACAAGAAAAAAAAAATTAAATATATAATTTAGCAATGGTAAACAAAACCAATTTTTTTTTCAAATCAAATGTTTTTGACATTTGACAATTTTTTCAGATTTTGAGTCAACTTTTAATTACGCAAGAAAATTAGATTGAAAAAACGTGTTTTTTAATGATTAAAATTCAGGAAATCAATATAATGATGTGAAAATTTAGAGAAAATTGTTTTTCAGGTGATGAATTTGTGAAAAAATTACCGCATTGAAATTCGCAGGGAGAAGATTCACCATGCTTATCCGACTAGACGCTTTCTAGAAGCTCTGCGCATTCCCTTGAATTTTCTAGAAAAATTTTTGAATTCTCTGGAAATTTCTTGCATTCACGTGAATTTCATAGAAACCCCCTCAATTCCCTCGAAGGTTCTAAACAGTCGCCGAATTTTCTCGAAATTACTGGAAATTCATTGAATTCCCTCGAAATTTTCATCTCAATTCTCCTACATGCCCGGTGGCTTGGCACAGTGGGTAAGTTCGTTGCCTCACATACGAAAGGTTCCGAGTTCCAACCCCGGCCGGGTAGAATGGTCCGATCTCACCATTTAAAGTCTTGATCATCATCGCAGTATAACCTAACCGGGTCGAAGCGATGTAAAATAACGATAAAAAAACTCTCCTCCATTTTCTAGGAACCCCTTATTATATTTCCTTGAATTTTGTAGGAACTTCTTGAATTTCGATGAATTTCCTCAAAGATGCAAGAATTTAATACAATTTTTGAGAATAACGTCAAAGAGTTCTCTCAAACTTTCTATAAAACCCGAGAATATCCTCAAATTTGTAGAATACTGAAAAATATTTTCGAAAACTGGAGAATATTCTAGAACTTTCCACAAATTTCCAGAATTTTCCAGAAATTTCTGAAATTTTCTAGACATTTTTAGAAATTTCTACGGTGTTTACTAAACCATACACCATAGCGCAATAACTTATAGCTTTGTTGTGTTTGGAGTATTTAGAATCATGACATTTTTTATTCAGAAATAATAAATTATTTCTAAAAATTAATAAGAAATTACATCCGGTCGAACCCAGCAAATTCCAACACGCGCCGCAGTTTTGCTGACAACGATTGCTGACTTGAGGGGCAAACCAAAGTCACGCAGCATTTGACGACAGTCGGATAAAACAAGACAAAAAGATTCAACCCTTCCACGTCGAAACTCCAACGAAATTTTCCACACAAAACGCAAAATCAGTGAAATATCACTCGGCAACAGGAATCACCATTTTTAATTCAGTATCGACCTAGCTGCGGAATAGTGCACATCCATTGGCCTTTACTCCTTAGGCTCTATTGCATCTTTGCATTTCGACGTGGACCGGTTGACAAATTGCAAAATTATTTGTTACGATTATCCGCGGGAGAAAGAAACTGTGCATGGACACAAACAGTTGAAAACTAAAATAAAATGGGCGCATACGCAACGTCACCTGCTACACACGCGTTTTAAGGAACCTTGGGCAAGTTTTATGTTTTTACGATCTTCAATAGTTGATTATTCTAAGAAGCACTACCCTCAATTGCGGCCGAGGGTTTCTCTTATTATTTGGGGTAAGCATTTTCGGGCCCGGGCACGTCCTTACCGCAGTGGGAGTCTCTACACATTTCACATGACAAGTGAGGTTATGCTGTCATGTCCAATACACCTCTAGCAGTTGCCTCGGAAAATCAAGACACTGTGGGCCCTACTAAAGTGAAGAAACCTGTGGGCAGACCCTCCCACGCTACCCTTTGCCTGAGAGACCGTGCGAACTCAATCGGGACCATTTCAGAACTTTGCCGAGGTGTTAAAAGACCTCGCGATCGACTGGGCTCTGACACTGTTACTCCCTCAAACCCATCTAAACTCCTCAAGCCCATAGGTGTTCGCTCCATGGTAATCAGTGATAGCAATATAGATAGTGCATCCCACCAAAGTCAACCCATCATGGCATTCACCGGTGACTCCTTACCTCCTGTCATCCCAGATTTGGAGAAGCAGACAACTGCCCAATCATTCGCATGGCTTGCGGGGCAGCTGGCCGAAATGAAAAATTCGCAAATCTGTCAGGAGTCGAGGCTAAATGCCAACCTAGCCGAAGAGTTTTCCAAAGTGAACTCGAAGGTTGATGAGGTGAATGCCGACCTTATAGTTATGCCCAACGATATCGTGAGACTCAAATCTGAACAGAAAATGAGCAATCTGAGGATCAAGAAACTGGAGGATAAAATTGCCTCATCCGAAGCTCTAGTCTCTACTAAACTCATTAAGGTACTTCCTCAGTGAGTTATACTTGGTGGAAATTTCGCAATGAACTGAAGACCTAAAATTTAGACCATATGTTGTTGAGCACATGTGAAAACGATTGCCAAAATTTCAAGTATTTTTTCCATGTGAATTTTTGCGATATGCATCGAGAAAAATTTAGAAAGACAAAAATTGAATGTTGGACGATGGATATCTCAAAAATTCGCGTGAAAAAAATACTTGAAATTATGGGAGTCGTTTTTACATGTCCTCATCAACATATGATCTAAATTTTAGGTCCTCAGTTCATTGCGAAATTTTCACTAAGTATGACTCACTGAGGAAGTACCTTAACGAGGCCCTGTTCAAAATCACCGTACTGGAGGCAGCTGTTCTAGGAAAATCAGAGCCCAGACCTGACCTGGCACTACGCTCAGAAATTAACAGACTTTCTGCAGCTCTAGATACCCAGATTAGCCTCTCTAAAAGAACAACATCATCATCAGAGGCCTGGTCTGCAACTCACCCCAAGTTGAAGCTGTCAGGGAGTTCGTAACCTCCATGTTTGGAGTTCTTGCAACTGAATTCCACGTCTAGACAGCAAGCAAGAACAAAGACAGGTTTTTAGTGAAATTTAACTCTTACTCGACTAAACTATCAGTCATGTCACAAAAAAAGGAAAACCTGTCCAACTTCAATGTAATCATTGAAAATAATTTATCTCCAAATGAAGGTCGGATTGTTTTTCTCCTGAGTAAGAGAGCCAAAACTGAGAGGGCTGCTGGGAAAACTGTGAAAATCTACAGAAACAAGATCCTTATTGATGACGGTGTTATCTCTTGGAATCACAACAGCAACAAACTCGAACTGAAACCGAAGCAGCAGCCTGTGGAGTCTATGGAGACAGACTCTTGAGTTCATTTGAATAACCCCAGCTTATCCATGCCAAAAAACTAGTAAGGCCGCCACAGGATAGTCCTGTGGCCCTCTTCTGGAATTGCAACGGGATCTCAAATCTGGACAGCCTCTCTATGAAGTCCTTCCAGTTCTTCATTGGCCTCTGCGTAACCTGGCAACACTTCATTCCATCATTCCTGACTCCATGGGCCTCCAATTATAACTGTTACTGGTCTGTAGCTACCAGAGAAGCGAGTATGGGTAGAGGCAGCGGAGGTGTCGCGGTCCTCATCTATAAGGTATACGATTCTGTTTTATTATTTTCGTCTCGTTGGTGGATATTTACGACGGTCTCTCGCCTCCACCCACTTCATTTTTGGACTAATCTATTTCACTCCAAATACAGATATATTTGCATAGACTTGACTCTCGAGTCTCTACAACCTTTCATTTCCTCCTGCCGTACCCCGTATATTAATGAGTACATTTATTTGGGAGATGACTTTTATTGTAGGATTGGAAACCTGGATAAATCAGTCCCCCCGGAATCTATCTCAGGCTTACTCCTAACAGACTCCAGGACATTTCAGGACGTGGGATCCCCTTCCCACAAGGCCAGGAGTGAACTGCTATTGAGTTATATGCACGAGAATGGCTTCACCCTCCTCAATGGTTGTACGCCTGGAGATCTAGCCGATGGTTTCCCTTTTTGCGGAAAACAAAGCCTGAGCACGGTCAACCTAATTTGGTGTAGCTTCGAAGCATCCATACTTGACAAATCCCTCAGAATCGATGGATTGTCTTTCAACACAGACCACTTCCCACTTCATCTGGAACTCAAAACCCTGACCAGCCCCCCCCCCTCCAGCCTAAGGTAGGTGAATCACAGGACATTCACAGCCGAGAGATCCAAAACCCTGAAATGGAAGCCAGAACGTCTGCTATTGTTTACGCAAGCCATGTTCACATCCCACCGTCTCCAATACTGTATCGATTCTACCGATGCCACGTCATGCTACGGAAACGTATGCCTGGCAATCTCTGAAGCTGCTGAAGTCCCGGGTATGCACGAAGTCAGATCAAGGGTTCGCTATCGGGGACCCCAGCCTAGTCGTCACCGATGGGAGGACGCTGAATACCGAAGAGCAAAAAATATAGTCAACAGAGCCCAAAGAGAACTCCGTAAAGGTAAGTTTCACTTTCCCCTGTTAACCTCATTCCACCAGAAACTGGCAGACCTCAGGGAATGTAGGAAAAAGAAAATTGTTGAACATTCCAAGCTCCTGCAATCGCTGATGGCTGCCACAAATAATCCTAGATCTTTCTGGAACCCAGTCAGGTCGGTGCGCGCTGCATGTTTTACACCAAACAAATTCTCCAAAGGTCAGTGGGAAGAATTCTACATGAACATCTACCCTCCCCGCCAGGCCATTGATCTAAGTTAACCTGATGCTCATCACCCATGGCTGGTCAAGGATATTAGCCAGGAAGAAGTCCTTCTCACCTTAAAACAGTGCAAACCTGGTAAAGCGCCGGGTCCTGATGGAATCACGAACGAATTCATTAAATCGCTTCCATCTGACTGGATTCTGGTTATCGCGTCGATGCTAAATACCGCCTGGAACCAGGAGAAAGTCCCTGTGAGCTGGCCCAAAGCCTCACTAGCCATGGTTTTAAGAAAGGTGTAGGGGATTTTCCGGTGCTTCACCAACAGAGATCCCAAACTACTTTGGCATCTTCTCTATCGCTCAATTGGTGGGCGCCAGCTGGATTTTCACGGAAAATCCAGCGGTCAACCGGCCTAAGAGGATAACTCGTCTACTCTGAGAACTTCTCGTGGCGGGACTAACTATGCTGAGCCAGCATCAGCGTAATACGGTATAGTGTGGCGAGGTCCACCATATTAGGAGTAATTCACTCGATCGATCTTCGTCTTTTCAGCCGAGAGATCTCGATAAAGCGTATCTTTCAGGAGCCATTTTTCCATGTATCTTTCGCCGAGGATGTTCCCATTCCTCTGACGTGTTTCATTTCTCTCCAGAGTGGCTCAACTCTGGAGAGGTCGACCATTACCTTCGAATCCTTCTCACTCCTCGGAGGACCGAACATTGAGAGGCACATGTGACACAGGTATCCGGAGAGTTATTCTCAACCACCTGTGCCCACCCCAACTCACCCTCAATATTCGGTAAAAGCACCATCATCGCGGGCCAGCACCCAGATTACTCGTCGTGGAGGCACGTGCAATCGGGCCTTCAGGAGTGGGCCTAACTCCCGGCTCACGGATCCACGCCAACACCACTTCTTTCGTCCGAAGTGATGGATCCCTGAGAACATCGAATTAAAATATTCCGCGTTCTCAAAGTAATCCCATCATTCTGTTTGGGACGCCGAAGCGTCCCATTCTCTCGCTGTCTCGGATCTAGTCCTCACAACGGACCCCCATAATCCATACGGATAAATGTCACTAACCACTGTGCCGAGTAACCGCAAAAGTAATCTGCTCGACTCCAGTGCCTGTCACTGACTGTCTCGAAATCTACTAGGGCCTTCTCCCCCTAGTCTGAACATCTCAGCGGTGGTGGGTCATCCGTTACCCCACCAACACTAATCAGGTCGACGGCAATTGAGGGGGCACTAGTCCTCTCACCTAGCCGTTGTTCCCTGGTCTAAATCGATAGCGCTTCTAGAATCGCCCAATTGGAACGCCAGTACGTTGGCCCATTTTCCCCAAACACAGCTGGGCGAGTTTCTAGATATGGCGACAGCGTATCGACAGCCTCTCTATGTTGTTCAGAAGCATGGTTTCACCCAAACCACGCCTCTTGGCATTATTTGATTGGTCTATTGACCTCACGCGCGCTTCAGTTAAACCGCCGTTCGATGTCACTCTCATCTCTCGCTCAGCTTCTTCAGCTGGCGTTAGATGTCGCTCTCTACTCTTTCCCTCACTCTAACCATTCTTGACCCATGGGTTTTCGTGTGGGTAAAACAGTTTTTTAGTAACGAGAAAATCTCGTTACAAAGAAAACCCGGAGGACCTCTTGTGCTACCGTGGTATCGCTTTACTAAACAATATCCTCAAAATTTACACCGGCCTTCTTCACTCTCGCCTAGAATCCTGGCTGAAATCCTGTCATCTTCTCCCTGAGGAACAAGCCGGCTTCCGCCGTAGTAAGGGGTGCCTTGATCAATCATTCTCCCTTTACCTAGTGGTCCAATCGAAGCTGAGACTCGAAGGTAATTCGGTATGCTGCATATTCATCGACTTCAGAAGAGCCTTTGACTGCGTCCCCCACCATCTTCTATGGCAGAAGCTCAGTAAAATTGAACTAACTGGTAAATTCTTGAGAGCTCTGAGTAACATTTATGCGAATGCCTCCGTCAAAGTCCGTCTGGGTCTCGACTATATCAGGGATTTCGAGGTCACCGAGGGAGTTCTTCAAGGAGATAAACTAAGTCCCCTCCTCTTCACTGCCTACATCTCGGACATGTTAGAATTCCTGGTGAGTAAGGGAGTCCAGGGCCTCGACATAGGTGGCCGAAGCTTAAGAGCCTTGCTGTACGCCGATGACACGGTCATCTTCGCACGATCGCGAGCTGACACTCAATACATCCTGAACTGTCTGCCGGAGTACTTCGACGCGAACGGTCTAACAGTACACACTGAAAAGACTAAGGTACTGGTCTGCAGACAGTCTGGCATATTGAGAGCCTCTGAGAAAGACGCCTTTCTCTACAAGGGCCGACCAGTCCAAGCAGTGAAGCAATACAATTATCTAGGCACAGTCATGGACAGCGCTATGAACGGCAAAGCTGCTGCTGAAGCGTCCATCCAGAAAGCTAAGGTGACAATTGGAGTGGCGACGAACATTCTGAAGAGAACCAAAGCCGGTGACTGGCTTTCCAGGATCAAACTTTTTGACAGTCTAGTCTCCACGCTGCTGCACGAAAACCAATGCTGGGATCTAAACTTCCTGGACGAGATCGAGAGAGTTTAAACAGACTATTTTAAACGAATTTTCCTGCTTCCTAGGAATACCCCGGGCTACCAAATCAGGTTGGAGCTAGGTGCTCAACATCTAGCAGTTCGCGCCCTCAGCTGACCCCGGGATTGGATCTAGAGAACCCTCAAAATGAACCAGAATTGTTGGTCTCGCATCTGTTTACTTGAATCAATCCGCCTATCCCGGAGTCCTGCATGTCTAACCAGATTCAACTGGGTGGCCAGGCTGAACGAGATCTTCTCCTCTGTTGGATTTTCATCAATGTTTTACAACCTGGACCCCCACTTCTGGTCCCTGCATAAGCAGGCCTTCATCGAAGCACTCAGCCCTCACAAATCCTTTGCACAAAATTAAATTCAGCAGTGCCTCCGTTGTCTTGTTTTTGTTTCAATTCTATATCTCACTGCTCTCTACGCTTTGTTATCTGAGGTTGTCATCGAGTTTACCGATCAGCTATGCCTACCTCTTCAGCTTCCTTCACTCCCGGATAATAGGGCGTACAACGACTTCTATTATAGCCAGAAAAACTGCCTGGAGCCCTTCTCAAACTCCATTTTTAGGCATTTTTCTATTTACTCTTATTTTTATTCCGTCTTGATTTTGAGTTGCATTGTGTTTCATTGAGTTTTATTTTGCTTTTATTTTATTTAATATTTTATAAAGAGCTATCGAATATTGTATGTCCAGCGCATATTCCCCCCTTGCTAAATGAGAGCAATTTTTTTGTATTCCCTCTCAAAAAGCAATAAATATATACATATGTACATACAACTAAAACAGAACAAAAACTATTTTTTTTGGAACTGTATTTGAAATCCAGTTAAACTTTAGGAACATTAAATTAAACATTGAATCAATAAGTGAAAAAGTTAACAGTTGAATTGTAGTGAAGAGAAGGAACTATCCAAAGAACAGATTCACTATATTTAAGAAGATTCGATGACGTCATTAAAATCATAACTGAAATTATGGTCTGGTTAAAATAATTCATTTATTTAACATAACTGAATTAATTTATTTAACATAACGGCATTTGAGTAGCCATTTTGGGACTTTGGCATTGTATGGGTTTTGGATCTTTAGAGGAGTTCATTGGAATGTGTTAAAACCTGGCTAAGCAGCCGATAGTTTGGTGATTGTTTTTTTAAATCGATTTTGCATCACTTCGACCCGGTTGCGGTATGCTGCGATGATGATCAAGACTTTAAATGGTTAGATCTCACCATTCTACCCGGTCGGGTTTTGAACGTGGATCCTTTCGCATGTGAGGCAATGAACGTACCCACTGCGCCAAGCCACCGGGCTCACTGGTGATTGTGAAGATTAATTATTTTTGAAATTTTGTCATGGCAAAATCAAGTCTTAAATATTCGGCGTTTCAAACGCTCATCTTACGAATTATTTTGTTCGCTTTATCTGATTTTTGTTTCGAGACCAGATTTTGTTGGAGCAGTAAACAAATCTCTTTTTGAATAATTTTGATATTAATTTTGCAACAACTCTCGTTCGTTCGGAAGGAATAATTTTCGAATCATCCTTGTTATGTGATTAAAGTAGTTTCGTGGAGGGTTCGTAACCTTGAGCAATCAAAGGATTTCATTTTGATTACGAATGGCTGGGTTTTATTTCGCAATTTGATTTTGTCATCCATTTCGTTGAGTCGTGAGTCGTGAGCAGAGACATGTTGGTATTAAAATTTTCTGTCTACGTCCGATACGTTTAATGTCCCATGCGTCAATTTGTTTTGGTTTCGTTTCATCTGTGACGTTTCGCTTTTAACATTCTCATAATTTAGTTCGCCTTTTGTCTTTTAAGCCTTATGGACTCATATTTTAACTTCGATATTTCTAATTTTGGTCTTAAATACTAAGACTTTTGAATTCATTTTTCAACTTTTGTGTTGACTTGAACTTATGAATTCAACTCCCGTAAATTGAGCTTTACCATTCAGTCTGTAACTTTTTTTTGATTGTTAGAATCTATTATTATTCATTACAAAGAGCGACTTATTTATTTCGTATATTTTATTTTATTCTTCTTATTTTTTTCGTAACTGAATTATTTAATTGGAGTTTTTAAGCAATTTATTTTATTTTTGTACCGAGTCTGAACAATTTGACAATTAAAGATTTATTTTCCCCGTGAACAACTCTTTATTATCTGAGAAAATCTCAGTTGCATCTCTAGTCACAGATTTACCGATGAACCACCCCCTCCCCATGGGTCTGAGCTTGCTGATGAGGTAAAGTAAATCAGGAGGCTAGTTAAAAATCTGATACTAGTGGTCGTTCTGGTGAATCAAACTACTTTGCGCTCAACTTTGTTAATAGGTAGGGCCAGAGGACCGCACAGCGAATAGAGGGTTCGGTGAACTTCAGAAATTTCATCACATTATAAATAAAGATGATAGATTTTCCATAATTTGAATGGAACCAATTACGTCTTCATAAACAAACGTGGTGTTACGGCGAGTGTGATGAAAAAAAGGTGCTGGTACACACATACAGACATTCTGTGGAAACACAATTCCTTCACGTTTTATGCAATTTTATGCATTCTCATCAGGCCAAATGAATGTGTGCGACAGTTAACAATGTTTTCCATTAGATAACAAAAGAAAAGTAGGGAAGATAATGCATAGAGTAATGCTTGCATTTAATATGTCATACTGCTTTATCAAAATGATTTACTGTTAAGACCTTAGTTAGTTTGAATAAATAAAACACCGTATTCCTACCAATTACTCCTCCGGATTCTAGTATCTACTCACTGCAGGGAGATTTATCCAAACAGCGGAACCCAGCGATTTATCCCTGACATTATGAAATCGTTTCATCTTGCTTCCCTAGTAGTAAGAATCTTGTTCCACTGATTTTTGGGCTTCACAGTTCGAAGAACAAAAAGAATTCATAGCGCAAGCATTTCTTGAATATAAGCATTCCATCCATCAAAATGCTAAATGGTACAAAATAATTAAAATATTCATTCTTTATGTCTAAATGCATTTGCACAATTTTTTCGAATTGTTATAAAAAGACGCACTTCTATTGATCCTATCTGTTGAATGAATTCTAGTACGTTACTTGAATATTTCAGGTGAGATTAGTACAAAAGAAAGATACAGGTCATGTATACGCTATGAAAATATTACGAAAGGCGGATATGCTTGAAAAGGAACAAGTGGCTCATGTAAGAGCAGAGAGAGACGTACTAGTTGAGGCCGATCACCAGTGGGTTGTGAAAATGTACTACAGTTTCCAAGATCCGATTAATCTCTATCTCATCATGGAATTTTTGCCTGGAGGTAAAATAATATTAAAATAAAGGATTCAAATAAAATTTTAAATTTCTTCAGTTTTGCTAAATGTTCTATAGTATTCGTATCACTTACAAAGATAGAAATTCAAAATTTATTCTGAAATTAAGTATGTGTATATGACTAGATTTGAGATGTTGTGACATGGCTATAATTCATAAATCTATTGATACCATTACAGGGGATATGATGACACTCCTAATGAAGAAGGATACGCTTTCGGAAGAGTGCACTCAATTTTATATATCAGAGACGGCATTGGCCATAGACTCAATACACAAGCTGGGTTTTATTCACAGGTAATGATACGTTTCTATCAAGAAAAATTATCAATAAGTTTACAGAAAATAAATGATGAATGGAACTGAAAGAATTAATGGATTTGGAGGAATGACAACCAAATTAATTGAATTGTCAAATAAAAAGACGTTTCGCCATAGTTTCTTGTGTTTCAAATCCTTAAAGTTATGCTTTTCTACACATACGCGTAAAACAAACTGTTGTTTGCGCTACGTGGCGATTTCACTGTTCGGGGTCGTACTGAGAGTAAAGTGGTTCGTTTTGTCCTCGGAGTGCGTGGCGAAGCTTTACGCACGTAAATTCATATTACACGTTGTAAGGAATTCTGGGAAATTCTTTGCGCTATCAAGAGTCACCCGAGAACTTCAAGTAGTCGTAAGTTAGATAAAAATGCAGAGCCTTATTTCTTCTATTGCATCAATATGAGATAATTAACAAGGGATTATTTTAGCGTCTGTTGTTATATACCGACGGAAGTCTGTATAACTTGAGTTTTGGGAAAATAAAATTCTCCACGGCTTACTTTCCTGCGTAGACTTACCTTCCCATTTTAATGGATCCTACTTTGAAGAATTTTCATCTCCCTATTATAGTTGATCGATTATTTAATTAACTCTTCACTTAATGAGTCAAATGAAAAATTAACGGATTGAAACATAGCAAACATCATTCATTCAATGGATTGCTAAATTTTACATTATTTTGTATTGCGGTAGATTAGCTATTTTCTCTGGAACAGAATATTTAAGTGACAGGGAAAAGTCATTGTCCGAAAATACTTATTATAGAGTAATCAAATTGTTATTACCAATTATGTCTGCTGCTCGGTATTACTCAATTAATTACTAGCTAGTGTTTTACGGGGAGAGAGATAGAGAGTCAAGATTAGATGATTTCAACCGGATTTTCTCTTTTAGCTGTTTTCTTTGATGTATTGATAATTTCTAACAAGTTAGTGCTCACCCTTACAATTTTGTTTTAAATACTTACTGAAGCTCAGGAGTTAATCCAATATACGTTTGATCACTGTAGACAATTGAAGTCACTGCATTCTTAATTCACCAGTTCAAATGTTATTAAGGTGAGAAAGTCCTCCCATTTAAAATGCTATTATTATTATTGGTTTTTAAAATTCACTGTTCAGATTGTTTCAAAGTTCTCTTGGAAAGGGTTCACTAGTATACTTATTCTAAAACGGAAAAATCACTTTGAGTCTTATCTCATCACATGAAACACGAACCACGAAGATGTGCGTGATTGTTCGTAATTTATTGTATCGATCTCGATAGATCGCAAATCTTTCGCACAGTTTACCGGTCCAAAGCCTCGTCTTACAGAGTTGAGTTTACTCGCGATGGGATGGATTACGGCGTTGGCAGATTTTTTTGAAAATATCGAAAGCGAATACAAAAGTCAAGCGGGGAAATGCTCGCTATGGCTCCACAGGCGTGATTGTCTTTAAAAATTGTACGTTTCAGTGGCGTTGAAGTGTCCAGAAAATGCTAAGACAGTATCCTCTGGGCACACGTGCCTATACGTGTGAGTTCTATGTGTTGGGGTCGGTAGAAGAATTTGCAGGTTTGCAAGTAACATCCGGTGGGAATGAAACGAACGAGGTTTGAAGCGAGCCAGAATACGAATAAAATTTATGAATTAAATTTTATATGTAACACTGTAAATCAGCGTTAATTAGATCGCGTGCCTTGATTTCCATTAATTTCATGTCGTTATAATTTTTAGTTATTGCGGGTCCGCTATAATCTTTTTGTTAATTTTTCATTCGTTGTACCACTCGTGCGTTAGGAATGTCATAAATTTAACTGTACGGGACCGATACGATTCTCGCCACATAGGCGGAAAAATTAACGACCTATGCTATTATTGTTCGAGGATTTTACTTGTGGCGAATTTCAGATTTATAAATTGACCGAAAAATATTAAATCAAATAAAACCACCTATAGACAATTGCGGACGCCCATGTGACCTTCTAGGCGTCAGTTCATTTATTTGTAGAGGATAAAAACGAACCTAACCTCCCAATTTACTGCAAATTCTGACCAATTGTTAACCATTATACCCGTACTCTTAGTTAAAAGGAGAAGGGAGGACGAAACTCCCTCTTCGAATTCCTGAAATCTTTTCACGACAATTCCACAAATCCCAAAAATTCTCCACAGAATGAAACACAACGCCTCGTTTTTGTATTAAAAAAAAACATATATTATTCGTAATCAAAATTGATACAAAGAAAAACAATAATTTTAATTGGATATAAAAAGAAAGAAAATAAATTTTGAGGATCTGGGGAACTAATGCGTCCCCTTTAATGAAAATTTTTGAGAACACCGAGCAAAAAATTTAGTTAAGATGAACCCGAAATAATTACCAAAATCAATATTTAATGAATACTAATGGGGAGAAATTCCCCACGAATGATTCAGGGTCCCGAAGGACCGGAAATGCGACAAGTAACCTGAGTATTTAGCTCACTCAGCCCCTCATTGTGGCTCGGGGTCGTCCTGGGTCGTCCAGAAAGCGTCTTGTAGTCAGGAAAGTCGACTTGTAGTTCAGGGCCTCAATGCCACCCAAAACTATTTTTTTCTGGAGTATCTGCTCCACAAACTCTAAATTTCTGTTGTTCTCCTATTAAGGGATTAGTCTGGCATAATGGGTTAAAAATTTCGATATTTTTTTCATGTTTTCGCCTAGCTATATTCTTTAAGAGTATTTCGGTCGAAATTTCACATCGATATCTCAAGAAGTATCGATGCTATGGGTATTTCAATACAACGCCTATGAATGGAACGGTCGCTGGGCCGTCCCAGCCCCTGCTGCGCGGTTCTGAGACGTTCCCAAGACACAGGTACTTCGTCCTTTAAGGTCACTCACCTGCCGAATTTTACCGTCATTTCCTCATTACTTCCATTCCTTTATTATCCTTGAAATTGCACTTTTCAATTATGGTTTTCCTAGGTGTAATTGACGAGAATTTAAATAACAGAATTTTGAGCGGCCGTCGTGTCTGGATTTTAGTGAAGGTTTTTTATTAGTTGATTTTTATTGGTCTTAAATACGACATGATGCTCCGAAATGAATTGCACTTGTAGGTAAAATTGACGGCAATTTTGATGTCAGAGTTTTTGGAGTCTCAGTCGTGTCTAATACTTAGTGGAGAGCAAAAAAACTTTTTTAAATGAAATCTGGTATTCGCAAGGGGAGTCAAGTTAGTAATTGGCGGGCATGTAGATCCAAAAAGCGAACGTATCATCCCCCTAAAACTGTTAACACTAGTAGTGAATCAGCTGATAGTAGTACATCAGGTGAAAAGTTCAAAGATAGAGATTATGACTCCATCATATTGATCCTGTGCATAACTATAGAATTACCGGTTTTTCCTCTGTTTTCACATTACTGAGCGGAATTCTTGTCTGTGGAACTACTCGCGGTATTCCGAAAATTGGTGCCGACGATGAACAAATTGCGTCAGGTCCATTAGTGAAGAAACAATTTCAAATTAATATTAGAATTATTTTTGTGATGCGTTTGTTGGGATTAAGCTTAGAATTTAGAATTTAGAGTAATGCGGCCGGTCAATTTTTTGCCCAGAATCACCTAAATCATACGATTTTTTGTAACTTCCGCCTTATGCTGGTCGGTCCACCAGCCCCAGCCCTGTGTCTTTCACTAGGCTAATGAGGCTGGTCACTGCCACTTCATTTAGGTCAGCTGGTTCCATGAAAGCCTGGCCCCAGCTCCTATATCTATATATAGCCAGTAGGGGGCATTCGCACAGAATACGTACGACGTCCTCTCTACCGTCCCCACATAGCCTACAGCCTGCCTGTTCAGCTAGCTTCATGTTGTACAGGTGAGCCCTGAGGGTAGTGTGGCCTGTGAGAACTCCTCCCGCAACCCTCAGATTTTTCCTGTTCAGCGCCAGAAGTTCTCTAGTCCTTCTATTTGACTGCTCCCCCATAAATAGTTTAGCCTGTCTACAGGTTGTGTTAGTTCGGCAGCGTTGTTCGAATTCCCGCTGTGGGTGACCTTTTATGATCCTTTTTCCGACTGCGAAAGGCACACCAATCAGACCCTCCGGAGGAACGCCTTCCGTTCCTCTTCTGGCCTGCCAGTCCGCCTCTTCGTTACCCTGTATCCCATGGTGGCCCGGAACCCAGATTAGGGTGACTTTATTCCTCTCCCCCAAAGTGGCAAGTGCTTGCATACACTCCCACACCACTTTAGAATTAGTAGTGGCTTTCTACAGTGCTTTTATGGCCGCCTGGCTGTCGCTGCAGATGAAGATTTTCATCCCTTCTGTCTCTTTTCCTACCAGGTGCTCGGCACACTTGACTATGCCTAACACCTCGGCTTGAAAGACTGTTGCATGCTGGCCCAGGCGGAAGCTTTCCTCGAAGCCATCCTTCAATCGATAGATCCTCGCCCCAAAGCGTTCATTGTAGCAAGATCCATCGGTAAACCAGTAATTTTCCTTGGGCCCTGGTTTAAGTTTTGAATCTAGCCACACCTGTCTGGATGGTATTCTAGTTTTGAAGGCTTTGTTTATTTGATATTTTCTTTGAATCCTGTCGGACTTGTCCGTGAAGGGATTTGCATTAATCAAGCCAAGTTGGATATGACCTTGGCCTGTCGATTTCCATTCCTGCTGACACCGTAGTCTGTAGGCTGTTGTGCCTGCACAGCTAATCACTCTGAGGTCCAAAGGCAGGATACTGAGTGCTATTTCTAGCGCCTCAGTAGGTGTGGTCTTCATGGCCCCCGTCGCGACCCTCAGGAAAGTTCCCTGTAGGCCCTGCAACAGGTTCCTTGTTTCCATCCTTCCTGCCCTTGGCCACCAGACTACCGCAGCATACATTAGCCTTGGTAACAGTACCACCTGATAGAGCCACAGTGTCATTCTGGGGTTTAGCCCCCAGTTTTTCTCAATGGCCCTTCTGCATGCCCACATCGAGGCAAACACTTTGCTTCTCTGTATATAGATGTGATCCTTCCAACTGAGTTTATTATCTAGAATTACTCCCAGATACTTTACTTTGTTGGTGTAGTTTACTACCGAGCCGTTCAGTATTAAGGGTCTGATCGTCTCTGGATTGTATTTTTTTGTGAAGACTAGGATTGTGGTCTTAGCGGGATTCAGTTAGCGAGAGTTCAGTTTCCCTGCACCAGCTCTCAACGATGTCAAGTGCCATCGCCATTAGGTCTCTGAGCACTCTCAGAAAACCGCCTCTAACCACTATTGCCACATCATCGGCAAAGCCAATGACATGGCACCCTGCTCCACGCAGCCTTTCCAGAAGTTCGTTCACAACCAGATTCTACAGCAGAGGTGAGAGAACTCCCCCCTGCGGACAGCCTCTGGGTGGGTGCCCTTCTATATAGCTTTGTCCATGATTAGCCGACAGTCTTCTGCCCCTTAACATGGTCTGTGTCCAAGTAATAATCGTCCTGGGGTCTCATGCTTCTTCATAGCTTCTTCTATGGTTTCGTTCGAGGTGCTGTCAAAAGCTCCCTCAACATCCCAGAAGGCTCCTATGGCATATCCCTTGGCAGCGAATTGTCTCTCCACGAGTCCCACCAGATGGTGTATGCATATTGAGATACGCATATTGAGAGGGAGAGTGGGGGCTCGCTACCAAGGGCCCCACTTTTATGAATCGGTCCACCAGTCTTTTCAGCGTCTTCAATATGAGGCATGTAAGACTTATTGGGCGGAAGTCCTTTGGTTTAATATACCCAACCTTGCCCGGCTTTGGAATGAAGACTATCTTAGTCTCGTTCCATGACCTCGGAACATGTCCCAGTGCTATACTGGCCCTGAGGTTTTTGGTAAGGGGTCCTATGATGTACTCCATCCCCTCTTGTAGCAGGGCCGGGAAAATCCCATGTGGCCCCGACGCTTTGTAAGGCTCAAAGGTCTTTACAGCCCATTTGACTCTCCACGGTTGCACAATTTTGCCAGCCAAGGACCAGTCGTGAGTTTCGTGTTCGCCCCTTCGACTTCGCCCTGATTCTGTATCTCCTCCCCGGGATTCGGTGAATCCCGGAAAGTGTGTTTCCATTAGGAGTTTCAATGTTTCCTCCATTATCTCCGTATTGCTTCCATTCGGTGCTTGTAGGCTTCGTAGATATGTGGTCTTGTTTGTACCAAGAATTTTCGCCAGCCTGGCAGTCTCTGATTGGCTCTCAATGGTGCTCGTGAAAGCCCTCCAGCACCTGTCTTTGGTGGCTTTTATTGCCTTGTTGTACTTTGCGAAAAGTCCCCTGTAAGTCGTCCAGGCTACTTCCTTACGGGGACCTTCGCTCGCATTGTTTGCCTTGTTGAAAGCCCTTCTGGTTTCATTCCTGAGTCCCCCAAGTTCATCTTTCGACCACCAGGGTATCTCAGTCTTCCGCCTTCTGGGCAACAACTTACAGTTTTCCTCATATGAGTCAATTATCACCCGGTGCAAGACCTTAGAGGCCTCTTTCAGTTGCTTCTTGCTGCCAAATCTGAGAAAAATCATCCTCAGCCTAAGTGCTAGACTCTTCCGATAATTTCCCCAGTCGGTCCGCCGTGGGTTTCTGCTCCACTCAGTCGCATCAGAAAGAACGGACATTCTTATGGTTCTATGATCCGAGGCCGAGAGGTCATTTGAGACCCTCCAGTCTCCAACCAAGCCAGCCACATCATCCGTTGCCAGAGTTATGTCTAGTAGTTCCTGTCGCCTCCGGTCCACGAAAGTTGGTTCTGTGCCCCTGTTTAAAATATGGAGCCTTGCCCCCATGATACACTCTTGGAGGCTCTCTCCCCTGCGGTTGCAACCGGTGCTCCCCCATGCAGCATGATGGGAGTTCGCATCATAGCCCAGTAGGAGTTGAAGCCCCCTCCTTTTCACATGGTTGCACAGCTCTTTTACTTCATCCGGTGGGGGTGGCTCTGTTGAGTCATAGGGCATGTAAGCCGACCCTACTATTATATCCATAGCCCTGCCTTGTCCTAGGTTTAACCTCACCTGAGCCGCAGTTAGGTCTCCCCCGCTGAACTGTGGACAGAGAAAAGAATCTAATCCTTTAATAATTAGACAGGTTCTCAATTTTTCTGGTGTATCGGCATGATATACCTTGCCACAACCAGTCAGTCCCTTAATAGCATTGTTGATTATCCAAGTTTCTTGGATCAATGCTATTACTGTCTGCATCCCAGCTAGAAGCTTGGCTAGTGTCGTCGAAGCCGCCTTACTGTGATGCACGTTGATCTGTACGATCTGTACCCGATTCATAGCTATGGTAGCTATTTCTCTGATACTTCAGTCGTACCCGTCTTCTTTACCTCACTGCGGTCTCTCCCCAGCTCCCTTACGGTAGCCTTTTGGAGCGCACAGTGAGGTCTGAAGTGGCATNATCTTTCGACCACCAGGGTATCTCAGTCTTCCGCCTTCTGGGCAACAACTTACAGTTTTCCTCATATGAGTCAATTATCACCCGGTGCAAGACCTTAGAGGCCTCTTTCAGTTGCTTCTTGCTGCCAAATCTGAGAAAAATCATCCTCAGCCTAAGTGCTAGACTCTTCCGATAATTTCCCCAGTCGGTCCGCCGTGGGTTTCTGCTCCACTCAGTCGCATCAGAAAGAACGGACATTCTTATGGTTCTATGATCCGAGGCCGAGAGGTCATTTGAGACCCTCCAGTCTCCAACCAAGCCAGCCACATCATCCGTTGCCAGAGTTATGTCTAGTAGTTCCTGTCGCCTCCGGTCCACGAAAGTTGGTTCTGTGCCCCTGTTTAAAATATGGAGCCTTGCCCCCATGATACACTCTTGGAGGCTCTCTCCCCTGCGGTTGCAACCGGTGCTCCCCCATGCAGCATGATGGGAGTTCGCATCATAGCCCAGTAGGAGTTGAAGCCCCCTCCTTTTCACATGGTTGCACAGCTCTTTTACTTCATCCGGTGGGGGTGGCTCTGTTGAGTCATAGGGCATGTAAGCCGACCCTACTATTATATCCATAGCCCTGCCTTGTCCTAGGTTTAACCTCACCTGAGCCGCAGTTAGGTCTCCCCCGCTGAACTGTGGACAGAGAAAAGAATCTAATCCTTTAATAATTAGACAGGTTCTCAATTTTTCTGGTGTATCGGCATGATATACCTTGCCACAACCAGTCAGTCCCTTAATAGCATTGTTGATTATCCAAGTTTCTTGGATCAATGCTATTACTGTCTGCATCCCAGCTAGAAGCTTGGCTAGTGTCGTCGAAGCCGCCTTACTGTGATGCACGTTGATCTGTACGATCTGTACCCGATTCATAGCTATGGTAGCTATTTCTCTGATACTTCAGTCGTACCCGTCTTCTTTACCTCACTGCGGTCTCTCCCCAGCTCCCTTACGGTAGCCTTTTGGAGCGCACAGTGAGGTCTGAAGTGGCATGCCTTCAGTCCAGCAAGCGACCCGCCATCGACTAGCGCAGCGAAGTGGGCACTCTTGGCGTCCCTAGATTCGCTGCCCCGAATGACGACCCACTTACAGGCCTTCAGGCCTGCATTTTGCTTCTCAAGAAAACTCAATGCTTCCTGAGAAGTAATTTCCGGGTCCTCCACGTGTATCACCACTCGATGCTTCTTAGGAAGCTCCGAGAGCGCCACAACGTGGATGGTGTGTACCGCTATTTTATTCTCAGGGAACAGACTCTTCAGCCAGCTCCCTGTGGCCTCGTCCGTGCAGTTCACCACAACCGCACCGTCCCTCTCCCAGACCCCGTCGAAGGTCGGTGCTTTGACTCCGTCTGGTAAAGCCAATATGGCCCCCTTCAGGAGCTCCTTCACCTCTGTCACTTCCCGGTGTCCAGCTTCTGGTCCGGATACGACTGCGGTATCACTGCCAGCTTTAACGAGTTTGCAGTTGTCTGGGCATATGTGCCCTGATCCTGCTTCCTCATTTTTTTCCTCTTAGCCTGGTGGTGGGACTAGGCGTGATGTGCTCAGGAAGAAGTCGTTTTTCAGCTCTCTTCTGAGCCCTCACATCACCAGCCACTTCAGCCTGAGATGCAGCTTCGACCAAAGTTGCTAATGCCTCCGAGGTTTGCTGCTGCCTCTGCCTCCTCATCTTCTTCCTGGCGGCACCGCTCAGCCTGCCTCGTTTGTTTTTTCCCTCAACCGAGTCAGTCCGAGAGTCGCCAGTGGTTCTCTCCGGGTGTTCGCCATCACTGGCCCCCCCAGGGGAAGTTTCTTCAACTAATAGTTTTCTAAAAATGGTTTCCATTCTTGGTCCCACGAGTAACACGGAAGAGTGGTCTCACCCGGGCAGAGCCATATGCCGGGGCTTGGCTTGTCCTAAGACTACTCCCAGATGTCGCCCGATTTCTGAGAGGGACCGTTAATGACACAGCTGCCCCTGTGCCATGCATTCCTAGGCACGGTTATATGACCATGAGGTCATATACTGGTTGTACACCAGGCTGACATAATGGATTTGGGTGGGTTTCTCTTAGTAGTCGCGGACGGTGGCAGCCCCTTTCTAAAGCCTCCCCCGCCCGCAACTGATCCCCCCTACTAACGACAAGGTGGAAACCCGGTCAGGGAGGGGGGATTAGGCTTTGAAAAGGTGATTATGTTTTGCGGTCTGATGGGTCTTTACCTTGGATTTTTCAAAAGTACGTATTATAACATAGTGAATAATATTGAGTGCACCACCAAAAAAGTATTTAACAGTGTTGGGGAGAAAGCAGCAAAAGAAGAGAATGGAAAATGTGTAGTAGCGGGACTCACGATTCGGAATTTACTGTGTCTGGTGATGGATCATGGAAAATTCCAGGATTTTCATCACTCATTGGAGTAGCAACATTGATCGGAAAACATAGCAATAAAGTGATAGATCTCATTGTGAAGTCCAGCTATTGCAAAGCTTGTGAACGGTGGAAAGGAAAAAAAGATACGAAAAAGTATTTTGATTGGGCCGAGAAACACAACGAAGAATGTACTGTTAACCATGTCGGTAGTGCGGGAAAGATGGAATTAGATGCAATGAATGAAATGTTTTCACGTTCTGAAAAAATGCACGGTGTGAAATATGTGAAGTATATTGGAGATGGAGACACGAAAGTTTTTAAAAGTGTTTTACAGTTAAAACCGAATGGTCCTGACATAATTGTGGAGTAACTAGAATGTATTGGACATGTTGAGAAGAGAATGGGCACGAGAACTCGAAAGGCTAAACCAGAAAATAAGGGAATAGGTGGAAGTGGAAAAGGAAAATTAACCGACAAACTGATCAAAAATTAACCATATTTCATGGTTTGTCAATAAGAAGGTATTCCAATTTGGTAGAAGATATACAATGAGATATGCACAAATGCTCAACCAATGAACATTCTCAACATCAAAATTGTCCAGCTGATGAGACAAGTTGGTGTAAATGGCGCCGTGCAGAAGCTCTGGGAACCCTGACTGAGTTCAGTCATGATACTCCACTCGATAAAAAAGTGCAAGAGGTGTTTCGTCCAATTTATACAGATTTATCTTTAAGTGACTTACTAACCAGGTGTCTAAGAGGGCATACGCAAAACAATAATGAAAGTTTAAATTCTCTGATCTGGCAATTTGCTCCGAAGAAAACGTACTGTGGTCCAAAAATAGTTAGAATTGCTTCGCACTTAGCAGCCTGCATTTTCAACGAGGGATATCATCCGCTTCTACAATGTTTCAATGACCTGGGATTGATTGCCGACGTGAAATCATTGCAGTTTGCTCGTGATAAAGACCAGGATCGTATCGACATCGCAGATAAACGGTCATCAATTGTCGCCAAAAAAAAGCTAGAATGGCCCAAACGTTTGATAGACTTGGAGAAATTGAATTTGAAGAAGAAGAGGAGCAATATTATGGCCCTGGTATAGCTGACTAAAGGTAAGTCTCGATGAAAAATTTTATCACATTAAAAACTGATTTTTGGTACTAGAGCACACTGAAAATACATCCAGAAGTTTTTGGCTAATGATGATTGCAAAGAACGTCCATTTTCATTATTATCTCGTTGTGTTTCAATATTTTCCCATTCCTAGAAAGTGAAAAGTAAATAAGTCTACTCATCTTTCGGCTGAGTTTCTGACGAATATCTCGGAATCCATGACAGCTAGCGGAATTTTTTTGTAGACCCCGTCTGTAGAGTGATGAAAGATGATAACTACAAAAGAAGGTTCTACAAAAATTTCGCTATCTTTTTTAGATTCAGAGATATTCCTCGAAAAGTCAAGTGAAGCGTAAAGTCGATTTGCTCGGAACGCTGTTGGGGTCGATGCGCGCGTGGTTGCACCGATACGAAAACTTTGAACGCATTTTTCTCATTACTGCATTTCAACAGTTGGTGGTGATAATATCTCAGTCAATTTTCAACCGATTTCTTTAAAACTTGATCCACATCTTGATCAAAGATGTCTCCAGGCGCTGAATGTTCTCTCATATTGTTCGATGAAAAAAAAAACTATTTTTTCAAGGGAAATGCGTTCGAAAAATAGGATCAAAACAGCTACGTGCCGCCATTTTGTGAATTTTGAAATTATTTTTTTTCCTTGGTCCTTAGCTTCAATTGATTAATGACGAATATAAATACGTTAAATTTTTTTATTTCAGATCATTATTTACGGAGCTATCTTGACCACGAGTTCACCAATGACGTGGGAAAACAATCGTTACTAAACTTATAAATATTGAAATTTAGCTACTTTTTTTTTGTACATATAAATTGCCTACGAATGAATAAACTCAATGATTTTCAGAACAAACCGATGGATCGTTATTTAGGAAAAGAAATCAGAAACTTTTAAATGGTTTCAGCCAGACTAACCCCTTAAAGTATCTGTTACTATTACTGTTGGATGGCGGGTATGGACACAATGAATGGTACACGGGTTAGAATACTGGTTTATTGGTTATTATTAGAATACTGGTTTATTGGTTAAAGTACGTCTCGCGTCTCGTCGTGTAGGGTGTAGAGTGAAGAGTGAACTCTCTCGAGTCACAACCTGTTAGGGACGAGATCGGTGCATGCGCAAGATGCCTTACAATAATATATATACATGTATTAAACTATAAATGCAATTCTAGTGGGACCGGGAGCTGGTGCCATCTTTCCAACACTCCCTCCCGACAGCTTCCGAGTCCTCTCGCAATAACTGACGTCGGTCTCGCTTCAATTTAAATACTCTTCTTTCCTAAACAGACAACAAAACAATTATTAAATATTTACATTCATTATTTTGTCAACTTGGCGTTTGTGTAGTTCAAACGCCAGAGGTTTGGTGAATACGTCAGCCAATTGATCCCTGGAACATATCCAGTTTTCTTTGATCAGATTGAGCTTAACACATTCCTTGATATGATGAGCTTTGACATCAATTATGTCTTAATTTATTTCCCCCTACTCGTCTCAGTATTACACGTCGCCGCCTTATTATCGCACCACAAGGTCATTGGCAACTGGGGTGGAAAAATCATATGATTCTCTCTATCTCGTCCCATTGAAATGTTCAGAAACTCTTTTGGCTCGCCCATTACTGTCATTTTAAACTCAGAACTCACAAGGAACACTATGCAGATGTCCCCTTCCGATTTCTTTTTTTTTTTTTTATATCCGGCCCTTTCTGCCCTCTGATTGGCTAATCGGCCCTATCCAACCCTATGCATGCGGCTGTGGATTCTACACTGCACCGCATTCGCACTCCTATAGAACATAGGAGTAGCATGGGAAACCACAGAAAACCCATACCGGTACAGGCGGTCACTATATTAGCGACCTCCCGCTCGCCGGAGCCTCCGGTTGAAAAACTCGGTTCCACGGGGAATCGAACTCACAACCTTTCGCACACTAGGCTCGCACCTAGCCGCTTCGGCCACCGACGTCGGTCCCTCCGATTTCGATGAAACTTAAATATGTTATAGTGAACCTAAAACTAAGGGACACGTATTTTTTTTTAGCTGCCCATATTGGGTTTTAGGGGGTGAAAGTGCTCTCTGAAGTTGACCACCTCTCGGGCTCATTTTTCGATTGCACACATGAGGAAACTTTTTGAACAACTCTTTCGCAGTGTATCATGAATGTCACAAGGAATGATGAAAATGCGAATTAGAACCGTCTCCGGGGGGTGAAATATGGAGTACCCCCCATATTTCCCTTGCTAACTACCCTAACTACCCTTTCCTTTCCCTAACTACCCTTGTGAAAATTCATTTTTCTCCTAGAAAAAATTTTTTTGATGGAAATCCCATGGGATGAATTCCATTTGAAAAAGTAGAAAAAAATACAGAATACCTGTTTTGATTTTTTTTTTATCGCAATTTAATACTTAAAAAAATTGATTTTTCGTGAATTGCGAAATTTCAAACTTTTTCCTGTACAAAACGAAGCTTACGGCTAATGATGAGGAAAACCATTGGGACAGGATCCAGGAGTGGTGTCGGGGTGGTTAACTATCCTTGGGGGGGGGGGGNAAACGAAGCTTACGGCTAATGATGAGGAAAACCATTGGGACAGGATCCAGGAGTGGTGTCGGGGTGGTTAACTATCCTGGGGGGGGGGGGGAATTTTTTTTAATAAGGAAGAAAAAATATCGATGAGAATTTTACGAAACACATTTCGTTCGAAAAAATGAGACAATTCAAAGCACATCCTGCAATTCTTTTCCCCAAATTAAAATTGAAAGTAATATACTTTTTTTTTATTATATACAGGTCTTCCATTTTTTGGCACATAAAAAAGATGAGTGATGAGTCTCTGGAAGTAACACTTGGAGGCTAAATAACTTTTCTAGGAGTTACTTTTAATTATATTAGTGAACAGAATTCATTTGAAAGAGTAAAGAATAATAAGAAATATCGAAATTTGAACCCATGAAAATGTCCATTGCTAGTTATACATGAATTACAACCTTTTAATTATCCGTCTACTTGTATCACAGTACCATAGTCCGAACTAAATGGTAAGGATTGAATGAAGATCCGATATGGAGAGGAAACAATTATGGTAGTAATCCCCAAATGATGGAATTCAGAATATACATTGATATTATTATAGAAGCTCAGACCATTTATTCCTTCTAGTATTATGTTCTCAATCAGCATACTTTCTGTTGGGATCAATTTACAGTATAGATAGTATTCGGGGACGTAATGCGTACAAAAGTGATATTCTTAAAAAAAATTCAGCAAACAAAGTGATTTTTTGCGCCATTTGCATCTGACTACTGCAATATTGGAATAGCCTTCAATATCACAGTGCGGATGAGATGATTGCCCGAATGCAAAATCGACAGAATTTTCGAATTCATCTGGTTTTTTAGAAATGTAACCACTCTGAAACCAAGCATAACGAAATACATTTTGATACCTTGGTGATGATAATTGATTATGGACTAAAGACTGTAACTTTATTATATTGTTCCGCAAATGTAAATTAATAGCATAGTCCATTAGGNGTTCCGCAAATGTAAATTAATATCATAGTCCATTAGGACGATACTCTCCGAAAAATGACGAACATAATTCTTCCATATCCTAAAACCATATACGTCAAGGGGATGAGTTTTTCCAGTAGTCCCCTTTGGTATCAACGTAGTTAATAATTCTTTATCCGGAGGAGTAATTTCTTTCACAACTTGAGGACAGTGTCCGCTCCAGAAATCGATTAACAGGAGACTTCTAGGACCCACGTTTGGGAAAGACTTTCTTCAACCAGATTTTGAAATTCTCTGAAAAATCAATTACTAGATGATAATCCTAATTATTGTATAGAACACATCATGTTTGTTATGTCTTAAATATTGTCATACGTGAAGTGATTTTTCCCGATTTTGCAGAGGTGATGAACACATTCGCAGGTTTGAAGAGATTTTGCTCCACTATTGGACCGAAAGTTCCAGAAGGTTCATCCAAAACCAGGAAGAGAGATGAAAGTAATTTTCCATCAGCAGAAATTAGAGGTTGTACTGTATAACTATGTGTCGTTGAAGTTATCGATTGTACGACGCACACTACTTGTTTAGTACCTTCTTCAGCTAACGTTCGCCCTGAATGAATTTCCAATTGGAAACCACTTTGATCAGTATTATAAATGTTTTCTGGGCCATACGTATCCCAATAAGACCGAACTTTCACGAGGAATTCGTCCGCTTCTTTTTGTAACTCTTCCCAAGTCTCTAATTTTTTTCTGGTGATGAATTTGTTAATCTTCCGGGATGTTATGCGGTGTGCTCGTTTGAAATAATGCAACCACCAGGACGAAGCTATAAAACGAACGTCTTCGAAGCCGATTTCCTTCCGGGGTTGCAGGGCCCACCTTCGGAGGTCAGTATCGTGGACGATCAAACCTGCATCGATAGCATCCTTCATATTCTTTAATGTGTATTCCAAAATGCGTTTAAACTTCTCTATGTATGTCCCTCCTTTATTGATTTGATTCGCCCAGCGTCGTAACTGTCTACGCGATTTCACCTTCCTGAATCGATGGGAAACAGTTTCTATAGAGAGATTCTTCTTCTTTTTTCCACTTCTCCAGAAGTCAACGGCATTCTTTTTATATTCGAAATCTACAGGTTCCTCATCCTCCGAACAACTGTCAGGTGATTCTTCTGTATGTGGTTGAAATTCTTTATCCTCGACCGCTATCATTTCTTTATAAGGCTCTTGATAATCCAGGGACGTNGTGATTCTTCTGTGTGTGGTTGAAATTTTTTATTCTCAACCGCTATCATTTCGATATCTTGATAAGGCTCTTGAAAATCCCTATGTTTCGTCGATCATTTCAACTCCATTATATTCCTCCATTGATTGAATCAATATCCTTTCGAACGTGTCTGCTAATTCACGTTCCTCGTTGTTCACGGGTGTTTCAGCTTGAGAACAAGATTGAGATTGTTTCAAGATTGAGAACTTCAAATGTTGCCATCAGAAGTCGGATAACGTTGATCGCATTAACTTTCATGGTAGAACAAGTATAGATCACGATACTCATCAAAAAACTACATTTCACTTCGATGTATGTTCATAGACTGATTGCAATTCACAAGAGGGATGGAAATGAAAAACATTGATATCGTATAAATTATATTGATCAGAGTAATTTCATCCTCAGATAACAAATGAGCCATTTGCATCAATATGTTTACAACTCCCGAATACCACCCATCCACGTTCATATACAGATGAAAATTTGATTTCCTCAAAATATTTCATCATAACTCATTTTTTCAAATTGGAAATGGAAGCCATTTAATGGAATCTCTACTCTGGCCTTCGGTGAAATTTTTTAGATTCATGGTCATTACCGATTTCATTTGAAAATGAATGAGGTTGGTCCGATCGATTCGATAAAATACCATGAGGATTGTTAAGCCCTCAAGTTTCACTCCCGAAGACTATTTCAATTGTTTCACTTATTATTCCGTGTAAGATCAGTCTATTATAACA
>NW_021680966.1:280900-281161 GCF_001412515.2 Diachasma alloeum
TTATATTGATCAGAGTAATTTCATCCTCAGATAACAAATGAGCCATTTGCATCATGTTTACAACTCCCGAATACCACCCATCCACGTTCATATACAGATGAAAATTTGATTTCCTCAAAATATTTCATCATAACTCATTTTTTCAAATTGGAAATGGAAGCCATTTAATGGAATCTCTACTCTGGCCTTCGGTGAAATTTTTTAGATTCATGGTCATTACTGATTTCTTTTGAAAATGAATGAGGTTGGTCCGATCGATTC